>NC_054060.1:34684514-34967014 GCF_017639655.2 Falco naumanni
CCCCTTCCCCTTCCCCTTCCCCTTCCCCTTCCCCTTCCCCTTCCCCTTCCCCTTCCCCTTCCCCTTCCCCTTCCCCTTCCCCTTCCCCTTCCCCTTCCCCTTCCCCTTCCCCTTTCCCCTTCTATTCCTTTCCCAAGCCATCTCAGAGAGGAAGGCTTTTCAGACTGTGCCCTGGGAGGATTCTGAACACGTTTGTAATTTATGATCACTCCCTTTAGAAGCGATTAACAGCAGCAGAAACCTAATTACAGCCTCCCTGGCTGAGTGCAGTATCCTTTGGGGCTCCGGTTTTAATTGTTTTCTATTTACATTCAAGTTTCCAGGGGCTAACTGCCTAGCAAAGACCCACAACTAACCCCTTCTACTAAAAGCTTCATTTATTCTTAATAACATGTTTATAGACCTAGCCTCATTTTTCATGAGAAGGTCACGTTTGTTATCCGTGGTTGTTAGGGAAATGATTAAGGAATCCCGGAAACAGTGGAAGTTCCTACTAGGGAACTGCACAAATATCTGTTAACGAAATGCTCTTTCCAGCCCATGAACAGCCATTCATGAATACTGACAGGAGGATGCGGATGGCATATGGGCTCTGTACCAGGGAGAAGACCAGGAACTGCCTGCATGGTTCAGCTTAATATGCCCTAATTAGTCCTCTTGGCCTTGACCAAAACATAAATTACTGCCATCAGTGTTGTTTTTTACTAAGGGGAAAGTGGAATAGGTTCAACCCACCTCACAGAGGTAGGAAAATATTATTGCAGACAATAAATTTGTCAGTACTTTATTTGGGGAACTTGAGTGCAGTCACTCTGTCGTGCCAGCATCCAGGCAAATGCGGAAGCTTTCAGATAGAAAGATAAAGCTGTAGAAAGGTCTCTCAAAAGAAAATCTCCTTAAGCTAAGGGGAAGCACAGACCCCAGTGAGAAAGACTGGTGAATTTGCATTTCAAGTTTACTTATTTGTATTAAAACTAGAATGACCATTCATGGGTGAAGACCTCAGTGTGGTAGGTCCTGTATCACTTCAAATCAAATATGTTAGTCCAACTACAGCAGGCTTACAGTGCAAGGCCACTGGTAAGGACAGGCAGACGTCACCATGGTGTTGAAGTGTTCGTGACACTTAGTTTTGACAGAATGCTTAATTTGAAAATTTAATTTGAAAAAGAAAAGTTTATTGCAATCTCATTTCCTGTTTTTGACTAACTTTGTTTTCACTGGTTGTGTTTTGCTCATTTTAATTATTGTGTGCCTAAAAATGGGGCTTAAGGCGTGGCTTGCAAGGAGACCTTTGGTGTCTTTGGGGGAGCTTAGATGCATGTTTACTGTGAATCACTGCGTGTCATTTGAGCCTTGACAAGGGGAGCAGTAGATGCTCCCAGATGTCAGGCAATGAGCATTTCCTTGAGTCCCTCTGAAGGGCTTTTCAGGACAGCCTTTAACTCATGAGAAATATTGAGCTAGACCCAAGCAATTTTTTTCAAGAAAAAATTTGGTTGAAACTGGTACATCCCTCCAGGAAATTCAGTTTGGTCTCATCATTTTCTGATGAAAACCCCATTTGTCACAAGGACATTCCTGACGTCTCTTCCCTGAATGGCTTTAATTCCCTTCGTAAAAACAGAGCAATTAGATTACTTAATATTTATAGCAAGGAAAGGCACAGTCCTGCTTCCAGACCCTTTTTTGGGTGCTCATAAATGTAACCTCCAGCCACCATCTTTTCATCATCATCTGTTTTAGACAACCTGCAGAGGACAAAGGATGTACTGATAGTCCAGACTGTAAGAAGGGCTCCTGCTGTCTCGGTCTCACTAGACTTGCTTGAGCCTGCAAAACTTAAGCTTCTTAAAGCCCATTTACAGAGTTGTGGCTGCTTAGTTCGAAGGCTATCAGCCAAGTTTCTCTTCTGGAGGACACCTCAGTCCCAAAGGTGCTAAACCACGGTGGCAACAAAGAGGCAGAGCAACTCATCACTGTGAGAAGGTTGCTGTGTGCATTCGGGTAGCAATGTTGGCTGAAGTGGTGCATGCTGCCCCTTGGGAGAGGACGGAGTCTGGCTAACTGTGCAACGAACACTTGGCAGCGTAAGGCTGGACTGTCATGAAGCATGGAGGAAAGAACGGTTAACTGGCCCTGTGGCTTTCAAAGAACTCTATGTGCCAAAGGACATTCTTGCCTCTTTGTTAATCACTGTGCTCATTCCAAAAGGGAATACCGAACCTATGGATGTTCACAGACAGCAACACCCCCCCAACCTTTGGGACACGAATCCTTGCCTTTGGGTTGTGGTGCACAGTGCTACAGCTCATGGAAGTGCAGGGCTGGGGGATCTCAAGAGGTTTCCTACCTCAGCTTGCTGCGGTGATGCAAGGGCGAGTCCTTTTGGACCCTGAGATGGAGGGTGTGAAGCATCAGCCTATCTTCCCACATTGGCCATGGAGAACAAATGATGCCTGATGCTTTTAAAACATCCTTTTCTTCATAACAAGTTCATTGCCCTGTTCCTTACTGCAGCCTTCTCCTCTCTAAACCAAACCAACAGGATTCTTCCAGCCTTTCTCTGTAGGTTATACATGCTCCTTCCAACACCTCCACCATCCAACTTTTTTTTGACTCTCATTTTTCCCTTGCTTCTGCTGGCAGGATCTTGAGCCATACATAAACGTTCCTGGGGACTCCAACAGACCTTTTTCTGCTGAGTTACACTCCTGGAAATCCAGAGCAATCCCACTCACTGGAAACACTGAAGTCAATGGAGCTACTGCAGTGTACACCGGTGGGAGCTGAGCAATGTCCTGAGCAATTTCACCGTGTGTTTTCCTCCGTTTCTGTTTCTGTTCCCCTCCAAGGGGGAGAGTGAGAAAGAGATGAAGGGATGTGTGAACCACGCAAACACATCGACTCCCTCTAGTGGCTTTGACTCCATATAGAAGCTGTTGGCTCATTCCCTCATCTCCAGCCACAGAGGTTTGTGGACTGAGAATCAGAGGGTCTGGGTTCATGCATGACAAGGGATACTGCTGGAAGACCTATCGTGCTATTAGACCCTTTTTCCTGAAGAGTGAGATGATTTTGGGAAGAAACAGCTCATGTATATTAGGAGGAGAAAGCAATGGAGGCAAGAGCTTCTTGCGAGTATGGAGAACCTAGGACACATTCAGGGTCAAGTACATGACAGCCTCTTGCTTGCAGTGCCTCTTGTAGACAGCAGTTTGTCCAAAAAAGGCTTTTATTCAGATTTTACAAAGCCCTGTTACCAAAGCTGCTTTGATTTGCCTGTCTGCCCTATGCTGATGATTTTGTTCAAGGCTCTCATTTTTTAGCTCTGTGAAACCATACGTACGTGTGACTGCTTCTTCCTTTTACGCTAGATGAAGTCCTGTGGTTATTTCTGCAGCTTCAGTAAGCTCAGCACCCCCAGCATCATTCCCAATATCCTCTTTTCTGCATGCATGAACACAAGAGTTAAATTAGTTTTATTTTTTGCTAAAAAAGACTTTGTAATTTTAATATTTTTTTACCAATACCACAGCTCCCAAAAGGAATATTTTTTTTTCTCCCAGAAACAAAAGAAGATAATTGTCTTCAAATTGTAGCTACAGAGGACAATGTTAAAGACATGCTCATTAGCTAACTAGGTCCTGAGTGCAAAGATCCCAAAAGTCTCTCTAGATTTCCTTGGTTCCCTGCAATTCTGAGTCCCATCACCAGCATTTGGGCAGCTATGAAGTCTTTGCATGGTCACACTGCAGTCAGCATGAACCAACTCACACCTTCTTTAATAATATAGCTTTCTTAGCATGGCTTGTTGCTGGTCTTATTCACTGGCCAGTGCTGGAGACAAGCCTGAGGCTTGGCCATGGATTGGGCTTGTCAAATCCTCTAAAAATGCCACTCTGAGCCCACCATCAGCATAGGCCACATGTCCTCCTCTTGCAGCTTTGTCCATGGTGGTGTCTTGTGCCCCTGTCCTGTCCCAGCTCTGTGTTTCACCCCTTCCCTTGGAGCAGTGCTTCTCACCTCATCACTTCATACTGGGTTTGCTCCTCATGTTGCAGCTCTGGAGCATCTGTAGCTACAAGCCATTCTCATACCTACAGCTAACACTTACTGATGGCTTCTGCAGCACACCTTAAAGCTGTATTTTCTTCTGTGGAGCTACAGCTTTGTTCAAGCTCTTCCTATCTCGATGTCACTGCATCATTGTCTCTGCCTGTTGCAACCACTGCTGCCCACCTAGAAAGCTCCTGCAGAGGTAACTCTCCCAGCATGTGGCTTTCACCACATCACGCCACTAGTGCACTTCCTAAACAGTTTACCGGTCCTGTTTGTACCAGTCCTTTTTGTGCCTTGTCCTATTCTCATGCCACTTGTCACTACCCATTCAGTATCAAGGAGCTTTGCAGAGGTCCCTGATGTTTGCCTTCATTGCTAGGTGATGGATTTTGTGCCCACTCCCATGTTTGGAGGAAGCAACCAAAACCTCTGTACATAGGTACCTCACAGACCTCCTTTAGCAAAAAAGACCTCCTTTAAAGCAAAAAAATACCTGAAGGCCTCTTTTTGTGACAGTGCTGGGAAAAATGCACAGAAGTTGCATGATGGCCTGTCACATTGAAAGCCTCTATACCCTGTGACAGTGGAGCTAAGAATAGAAGGAATGCCAAAACAATAATTAGGATGGGCTAATTTTATTATTTTTCCATGGAAACTGGAGTGTTCCTGTCAGTGTGATGTCTTGTACAGAGGATTCCTTCTGCAGCCATAGGAGATAGAGAGGCACAGTCTCTGTGGGGTGACTGAGACCCTCTTCTCATTGAAGCAGAGGAGGTCTGGACCACACAGATGAGCTCAGGTGGGGTGAAATTGATCCAGGGGGGCTGGAGGGAGGTGAAAGTTTGCAGCTGCTTAAACCCCAGTGCTTTTAATGCAATGGAAACCGTTTCAGGCTTTTGGAAGAGGCAGCCTTTACATTCTTCATGTAAATTTTGGTTTTCCTTTTGTAAATGAGGCTAGCAATCCTGATTCCTGATCAGTCTTTGTTTGCTGACAGTGTAAACTCCTGGGGCAAGGGTACTTTTTCTCTCCGACTGCAGCAAAGAGCTTGGCTGCTTGCTCATCCTCTGTTGCTCGGGCCTCTGGCTGCTACAAGGGCACGAAGGGATCATCATTTTCAGTTTACAAACACAGGCATCTCCTATTATTTTTTTTTTGTGGTTTCCTGCTGAATCTCCAAACTAGGACACTGAAAAACATACAATTAGTAAATCTTCAAATCCCCAGCTGAAACAATTACAACTCCATGCCTGTGCAACGATGAGATGTCATTGGAGAACGTAATCACAGTTTTACATGGCTGCTGCTGATCTCTTGGTTTGTAATGATCTCATTTCCCCTCTCCCACCTCCTCGATAGTTTCTATTATGTAAAACCCTAAGAACTAATTACAAGTGGGTGGATCAAAGATCATACATTTTAATTTTCCTTCCAGCCTCACCCACTCAACGGTGAGGAATCCAGCATAACCCATTAAACTGTAGGTACTTGCTGACAGAAAGGGAAACATCTACTGAACAACTTTTGTTAATTATTTTGGAACACACTAACGAAAAGAAAGTACAAGCCTGTAATGACCTTTCCCTTGGTGGCAGAATCCACTGCAAAGTAGACAGCTGTGGCTTGAAGCCAAAAGTTAATGGTTAGCATTGGCACAAAAGACTCCAGCGTACTAGTATTTATTAATTTCCCTGTAGTGGAGAAAATATTCCAGGCATTCTGAGCATAAAACTTCCTAGCACCTGCACAAAACCAAGCTCCAAAATATTCATTTAGACCATTATTCAGAGTTCCTCAGAAAATGTGGGCTTCACATGTTTACTTCCTTGTGGTGTTCTTTTTGTTTTGTCACATCTGATTTGGTCAAACAACCTTTTGTTTTGTTTAGCAATGAGCAATATTTACAGAGGGCTTTTTTGGCACATAAGGATCACAATTATTTCATGTCCCTGAGGCACAGAGGTCAATGGAAACTTATGCCCCTTGTAGACACGTGGACTGGTCACTCGTACGTTTTATTTTTATCTATTTCGTTTGGTTTAGTGCAACTGAATAAACTGGCTTTATCTTTGCCCTTTTCAGTAGATGCCTGCTGGGCTTAATCCAGAGCTCATGGAGGTTTCTGTGAGTCTCCTTTCTGTGGAGCTGAGCAGACTTTGGGTCACCCCTCAAAGTATCTGGATATCTTGAGTATGAATTACCCATCTGCCTTAATACTTAAACGGTGTGAAACTTCACTGCATTTCTTAATATGTTTTGCAAGAGAGCTATGCCACTGTTTTGAGGGAATAAAACAGAAGAAGGATATCCCACTGAATCCTGCAGAGTATTTCGGCTACAGCTGTGTCCCTAGATGCTAGGATATTGAACCTTTGAACTGTGTTTTAAATTAGATGAGGAATTGCCCATTGCACAGGGGACCTGGTCTACTCTGTTTGATTTCTGTGGGTTTTTTTGACCCTGGAGACTGTGGCGTTTCAGTACAAAAGGGCCATTTCAAGGACAGTTTCTTCACATGTCTAACCAGGGGCTCTAACCAGGAATGCTCTTTCTAGGTCTGTGTTTGCACCCTTATGGCTCTAATAGCAGCAGGTAAAGTAAAGACGCAACATAAGTGGTAAATTAAAAGCTGTTTGTGTCTAAGTCATCCCATCTGTGTCTTTTGGATGGAAGTCAACCATCTTTGAAACCACATGCATCAAGCAATTGGCTAAATGTCCTTGTAGACAGGATGTCTCCTATTTGCATTTGAAGTGCTGCGCTTTCTGTTTAAAATATGAATGCAACTCACTTATGCCATTTTCTTAACCTGTTTACAAATAGTGGCTATTGCATAATCGAAAATAGGTGTTAAAATGTTGAAGCTGTCAAAGGGCTTTAAAGCATCTTTGTGTGAAGTACATGAGATTTATTGAAAACACCTGAGGTAGTGTACACCACAGCCTCTCCCCTGCCTCCAGCCCAGCCCACCACCGCCACTGCCACCCACCACCACCTTTGAAGTCACTTCATTGGCCATAGACATACTGCAAGTTCGGGTACACACCTATCATTCAAGGGGCAATATATTATCCACATGACAGATGTAATCAGTCTCTTGGTCTCTTAGAAGTGCAGCTGTTGGTGAATTCTTTTTTGTGAATGTAATATTTGAGAAGACTTAAGTTAAAAACTGACACTTCCATTGAAATCTCATCTCCTTTGGAAAGAAGGTTGCCGTTTTCTGGCTCTCCTCCGTGTATGACAGCCAGAGATGTGTCAAACAGCATTCAACTGACAGTTTCCAACAGAGATGCCATTAGCAAAGATGGCATGAAAATAACCCTCCCTTAGAAACATTTTTAATGTGAGATGTTTGTTTTCAGAGCTATGGCAAGGCCAAGCAAGGAGGGAAAACCTCATTTTGGAGGAAGGCATATACTGGAGGGGAAAAAAAAAACAAAACAACAAAAAAAAAAAAAGATGCTGCAGCTTGTGAACAGGTAATGGTAGATGCAAAGGAGCCAGAAGGAGCAGGGCAAAATGGTGAGTGGGAGCGAGGCAGGGAGTGGTGTTGTCTGTGATGCTGGACCATTTTTTCACCGTCTTTGTCTATGCAGGTGTCAAGTAAGATGACTCCTGCCCAGAAGTCACACTAGAAAAGGACATTACTCCAGAGAGGGAAAGGAAAGTACTTCCTTGCTTTCCAAATGGGGAAAGGTACCCATCCCCAGCTGGGCCCACTGCCCAAAGTCGCGGCTGAATTGGGAAGCAAACCCCGGACCGCCTGAAGGCTCGTCCAGTGCCTGAACCGCAGGCTCGTCCTTTCCTTTTATTGGTAAAAATAAAAATATGACCTCCTTTTGGCAGCCTTACAGAGCAGATGCTGCTTTTTAGATGACAGCATAGAAATGCAGAAAAACTTTGGGGATTTGCAGAAATTCTTTCCAACGACAGATTGTCTGGCCTACTAGTGTCATAATGTCAGCCCTGAAACATGCCATAAAGCTTTCTTTCAGCAGAACAAACATAACCCCCTAGACCAGCTCTTTGACAAGTAAGTAAAACAAAGCAGGGTAATTGCGGCTGGAAACCCACCAGGCTCTTAATGTGACCTCTTGAATACTAATAGTTATTAGAGATGCAATGAATAAACGTCAAGAATATTACAAGCAATCTGTGTTTAAGAAAAGGACTCCAGAGGAAAGTTTGTGAACAAAAAACTTCTGAATGTAAGTTACAGTAACGACAAAGCGCTCACGTGGCTCCTGGAGAGCCTGGATGTATTTTTCATATGCTGGTGGACTGAAGGATGGAGACGGAGGACTCCAGGCTGCTACAAGCTACCAGATTGCTGGATCCCCTGACACAGAAGATAAAAGCCCAAGCTCTTTATGGAGCTGCTTTGTTCAATAAACTCACAGGCGGAAAATAAGCGAGGAGGGAATAAAGAAGGTATGATATACTACATGCTGATGCAACTTAGCATCTTCAGAAGACCACAGGTTGCCTATAAAAAGGCTTTTGTGTGTGTGTGCATGTGTCATTCACACTGATGACGCATGTCTGCATACGCAGAGATCAGCACCAGGTGCCCAAGGCTCTTGGGAGATCCCCCTCCTCTCTCCCTCCCATCCAATTACTGGATAACTGGAGGAGGTGAACCAGTAGTGTGTAACTTGTGGGGTTATGGTCAGGGTGCCTCCGGGGCAGGAAGGCTACCTTTCCTGGCAGAGTTTGCCTCTGTCTTTAGCTTTGGGCATTCTAATTACAGTCTCAATAACTTTTCCACTTGAACTGTTTCCCTTGTTCTGCAGCACCATGTGTGACATGTCAGAGCACAGGTTCTACTTAGAGCCTATTTTGTATAGAAAGCAATGCCAGAGCTTTAATACATATGGCCAGAGACCTGGTTTTGGTAAGATCAGACTGCAAAATGCAGAATATATGCCTTGTTATGCCGTTCTGGCCCAAGGAAATTCTGGTTTTGCTGAGAAGTTTCTGCTCCTCTTTGCATAACAATGTGAACAGAATGGATAGAATGAAAGAGTACAAAAAAAAGCTGTATTTCATTTGTGTAGGAACTGGAAGAGGAGAAAAATGGGATGCTCGGTTTTTCCATACATGGGCCTCAGTGCTGCAAAGGAGAAGCCAAGAGGCATGGTCCCACATAGCCACAACTGTGTAACTGGCATTGTATTTATCCCACTGGATAGTACATTTTATGTTTGAGTCCTGGCACTATTTTTTTATTTGAAATTACTCAGATGGCATGGATGCTCCTTCAGCTGGCGTTCAGCCCTATACCCATGCCCATTGAAAGGACTAGGTGGACCTCTGTTAGCCACACCTAACAAAAGGTGTAGAGGTCTTGTGGCAGCACAGCCAAAATGAGATGCAGCTCGTGCATAGCTGTTTTCCTTTAAATTGCCTTCTTAGCTAAGCCATTTTTGACTGTGATTTCAGTGGGTCAGATATGTCAGCCTGTTTCCTTTTTCTCATTCCCTTCTTCAGTGTCACCAGTGATATGACTTAAGACTTGGGAGGTAACACTGGGGCTCGTTGGGTGGTGTATGTAAAATGAGACACTGTTTAGTTTCAAAGCTGGGAATCCAACAGTTTAGCTGCACACACTGGGTAGAAGACTGTTTCTTTTTATTGTTTTTGAGTGTGCCACCTTCAAATTTCATGGAGTAGCCCCTTGTCCCTGGGGGAACAGGAGCCATGGACCTCTGCCTCTGCTTGGCTGCTTCCTACTCTGCCATGTCCTCACCTCTTTTCCTCCCCCCTAAGGTAAACAATCCCTTGGGTATTTTTCATTGGTGGTTTTTTGTTTTTTTTTTTGGTTGGTTGGTTGGGTTGTGGGGTTTTTTTAGCTGGAATACAAAGTTTCAGCTTTAAACCCCAAGTTTAACTTCAGTGATTGAGCTTGTCAGGAATATAGCTATGCTCTGAAGGTACGCAAACACCCAGCTTCAACAAGAAGATGAGACAACCCAGAGCAGTCTTGTTTTGAGCTCGAGCTGGCTTCCCACATTGCAAACCCACATCTCAACTAAGAGCAGAGGTGTCCCCCAGGGAAAGCTGTGATCAAGGTGGTCATGATTAGACCTAAAATGGCATGAGGCTAAGGTCTTAATGGCTTTAATGAGGATTTGCATCTAAGTGGAGCAAAGCTGTGTGCTGCAGGATGGAGAGCATGGCTGGAGGCTGTTTTGGTGGAGAATTTCCTGTGTGAGGAGATGGATGATGTGGGCCAGTTACACAGGCTTAGTGCTGGTGGGCCACCAGAAGGGCATTTCACCCTGTTTCTCACTTGCTGCCATTAAAGTTCCCCTCTATTAGTCCCCGCAGCACTTCACAAAACTTTTCCTCTTCGCTAGCATCCTGTGACTCTCCTGCTCAGCTGCTCCTGCACTGTGCAGTGCGATCACTAGCCCAGCAGGGTCAGACCAGTACTTCCTCAGTAATGAGGTTCAGAAAGACGTGTCTGCCTTATCTGATCGGCCTGGAGAGGCTAGCCATTGCTTTGTTCTCAGATGTTCAAGTGGTGAGCAAATCCCACTGCACCCACTGTAGGAAGGAGTGAGTCCTCCTAGGTGAGGGATGGGACCTAAGTGGATGGGTACCCAGAGAGACAATCAGATCTGTCTGTCTGCCTATGAGTCCTAAAAAATACATTGGCTGTGGCATGCATACCCCAATGTGAAGTCAGCCAGGAACAAGCCAGAGAACCTGCCTCTGACCCTGAGGACATTGCTTGAAAAATATTTTCCAGAACTCAGTGCCTGGGGATCTGCAGCTAACAAACATTCTGGAAGTGTAATCACAGCCTTTGGCTCTGCTGCCGAGCCACCTACGGGAGGTGAGTTTAAAGAGAGCGGCTTTAAAGCTGTCAACATAAGAAGGAGGGAAGCCAAATTGCTTTCGTGCTTGCGTTCACATGCCAACTGGTTTGTCATGGGATTGGTATGTAGCAAAGATAGAGTTGTCTGCAGAAAAGCTGTATTATTCTTTTTTTGGATGGGTCCACTGGAGATCAGTCAGGGCCCACAGTAATTTCCTGAGGGGACAAATCCAGCCCTGAGATAGGCCACTGGCTTCTCAGTGGTTGCATGGAGCTTTCCGTTGGGTCAGAAAGTCAGCCTTTGAGGAGAAGAGCTGAAGAAGCCTTCCAGGAGTGAGAGCTGATAAGACAGCAGCTTCCCAGCTGTGCTGTGGCCACACAGTGCCACATATGTCATCAGAGTAATGAGAATTAATAACCCTGGGCCAGACTCTGACCTCTGCTATTTAGGCGTATATCCCTGGCAGCTCCACTGGCCTCTCTGCTGGGCTGTGCATCAGCTTGTGTAACTTATCTCAGCCCTCCCACAGCCCAGGTCTCCTTGTCTCCTACAGGCTGGGGTTGGGGACTTCTGGTCCCTCTCCAACAGAGGTCCATGGAGAGAACAACATAGTGCTGGAGGGCAAGCTGAATACCAAGGGCTGTGCTTCTCTGCAGAGCATGGAGCGCTCTTCTTCCTGGCATCTGAAAGAGAGATGTGGTGTAAGGACTCCCCAGCCAGGGATGCAGTGCTCTGTGTTGGTGGTGAGGAAGTGGCATAATGGGTCAGAATTCATGAGCAGGTATACACATGCTTGATAGAAGAGAATTCCCTGGTCCCAGACAAAGCATGTGGTGTATTCCCACAAGGATCCAGGTAAAATTCAGGTCAATCACATTAGCAAGAGCTTTTCCAGATGAAGAATTTCCTGCTGCAAGAGTGAAAGGTGTTGTCAATGTGGAGCACCCTGAAAGGGCCCCACTGATGTGAGCTCTGTCTGTAGGCTGTTGGGACATGCAGAGCCTGAGCGACAAGTGATGGGGACATGGTAGCCCTGTGCAATGGTGCAGGGCAGGAACATCTGCCTTTTCCATTGCTAAACCATCCTGGGAGGATGGGCAAACAAAGTCTTCTGCCTGCAAATTAATCCCCAATGGTCTTTCAGTTTTTTTCTCCAAGATGTAGACACACAGACGCATACTCAGTATTTCTCTCAACAACTCCTTACGTTAATTTTCTCAATAACACACACTAACGTGAGAGTAGGAAGGGCCAAAGAGACTGCAGAGAAGCAAAGGTCTAAATTTATGCAGCATAAATCAGGGTTAAAATGTCCCCAGCCTGTGCTCAGAGCTGCATTTGTGGTCTGTGCAAGGATGGGGTCTTTGCTTGGCTCACACGCTCCCAGCTCCTTGGGCACCTCAGGGTGAGAAATGTCACAGCTGGCCAAGCTGGGCTGGAGGGACCTGACAAATTGTCCTCCTCTGAAACTCCAGCCAGGCTGCAGCCCTGCAGGAGATATGAAGCCAGAGGCCTTTCCTCACCCTCTTCCAAATAGGTGCCTTCCCAGAGACGTGTGGTCAGCACCCACCACCTCTCCATGCCTGGTGCTGTGAGGACAGTCATGCATGAGTTGGCAGCCCCCGCAGCCTCTTCCCCAGATGTGGCTGCTCCCCGGGCGATGCTCAGCCCACACCCTGCGTCCCCATCCTTCGGCGAGCTGTTCCCACCCTCCAGCTGCCGGGGAGAGCCGCCAGCTGCCTCCGTGAGTCAGGAGCGCCGGCTCAACCCGTCCTCACCTTTCCGAAAACATTGGCAGCCACTTGCAGCCCCCCTGGGACGTGGCTGCAGGAACATTTTCTCAAATAAGGTCTGCAATGTGTAAAAGGTGTGGTGAAGAAAGGCAGGAGGAAAGCTCAGTCCTGGCTGCCGCGAGGCACCAGGCTCAAGGGGGAGAGGTCGAGCCCATGGGTATTGGGGATGATGGATTTGTTAAGGTCACTTTTCTTACACCACTGTTGCCTCATTGATTAAATCACGAACAACTGAGCCTGGCTCAATGGCTCCTGGGTTTATTGGGGTGGACAGATTGAATGGTGCTTTCCTTATTTTGTGGAGGTGATCTGGAGGTAAATTGTTGCGCTTGCAACTGGCTAGAGGAGCTCAGAAGAAAAACATGTGCAGCAGTGAAGGGCTGGGAAGGGACCTGTTAAGTCCACATGTTGTGTTGTATTTTCTCTCCATCAGTCCCAAGCTGCAGGCTCTTACAGGGCGAGGCAGGCTCCCTGATGCACAGTTCACATGTAGAGGCTCCATGGTGGAGAGCAGACAGCGCCGAGCTGATGGACTGCATTGAGGATGAGGATGGTGTTGCTCCCCAGACATGAAGCAGGAGCATTTCCTTCCACCCCAGCTCAGGCTGGCAAGGTTGGCAGAAAGAAGAGGTTTTTGATTCACTCTTTAACATGCATATATGGGGGGGAACCGATAATGTACCTCCAAGATCATCTGGGCATTTCCAGGCTAGTGCAGGCTTAGGACATGAGTAATGCCCTCCTGTGCTTTTCTGGGGATGCGTTACAGCCTGTAGCGTGGAGGTCCTGATGTTTACTGGGGTACTGGTGAGTGCTGGGAAGCCAGGGGTCTGGGGGAGCACAGGCTAAATCTCTGCCTGCCCAACCTGGCTGGTACAGGTGGTCCCTTCACATTCTCAGTTCCTGAGATTATATCATATGATGTGTTTATCCATCTGTTTGCAATCTTGGGGAGGTTGGTGTGGTTTTAATTAATGAGCAATTGTTTTTGTGGTTGTTGTGCAGCGCCCCGAGCGATTCAACAGGGGTGGGGGTGCTTATAAATAAAACAATTATTCTTACCCAACTTCATTAACATGCAACACCACCATTCCCTCCTCCTGTCCTGCCCCCTCACTGCTGTCTCTATCAGGTGGGTCTGGAAGGGAGAAGAGTTGGCAGAGCCTGGCTGCCCTGAGCAGTGGCATTATGGACTCTCTGGTGTCTCCTAAGGGCTGAGCCTTTTCCTCACCCAGGCCAGAAGTAAGATTGCTCTCCTCCAACCATTTCCAAAAAAACTTACAGAAGCCAAATTCTTTTGGAGACTTTTACTCATCTGTCAAATTGGGCTGAAAACATCAGCACATTAAAAACTACTTGCAGTAGATAGACATTGTGTATATACACCTGTGTGCAGTAACTATATAAGTTCTGGGAAGGAATGAAGCCTAGAAAATGGACATAGGTGCCTAAAACCAGATTTAGGCAGAGTTTAGTACCCAAGTTCCAAAAATTCCTCCTAGAAGGGTTTTTGGATGCTCCCAAGACGCTGGATACTTGTGTGTCCATCAGGTGTTGCAGCCAGTCTGTTCCCCATGACCTCCTTCAACTCAATAAGGGTTATTCCCAGGTCTGCTTTTTTACTGCCTGCCTTCTTATAGCTCCTCAGGCAAAAAGGGTCCCCGGAGCCTTGTGTTCTCCTTTCTCCAGAAGATTTCATAATTACTGCTGCTGCAGGACTTTGTTTTACCCCAATAACCAGAGCAATGCAATACAAATCAGTGTGCTCAGCCTTGCTCCTGATATTAGGATGGAGCCTGTACCCACCCCCACTGCTTTGTATTATATTTCAGATTTAAACTGTCTGGTGGGTATTACACAGGGGGAAACCCCAGCCTGGAGGCAGGCAGCTTTCAGGGGTCTCTTTGTGCCTCTGCAATGAAAGGGTTGTTGGTGCTGCAGCTGTAACCTCACAAATTAAAATAAACCAGGGCTCCTGTTTGACTCCCTGGCAGCCTGTTCTTGTTGAGCCCATGACAGCCTTGCTACGGCAAGGACACCTTGCTTGGCACCTTATAAATGTGTGCAGCTTGTGTCCTTTCTCTGAACCAGGGAATGACTTTGCTTCCCCAATCACAGAAGCATCAAATCAAAGAACCATAGAATCATTTAGGTTGGAAAAGACCTTGAAGATCATCAAGACCAACCATTAACCCAGCGCTGCCGAGCCCACCACTAAACCTTGTCCCTAAGCACCACATCTACACATTTCTTAAACACGTCCAGGGATGGTGTCTCCACCACCTCGCTGGGCAGCCTGTGCCAGTGCTCAACAACCCTTTCAGTGAAGGCATTTTTCCTCGTATCCAATCTAAACCTGCCCTGGTGCAACTTGAGGCTGTTTCCTCTTGTCCTGTTGCTTGTTACCTGGGAGAAGACCAGGCCTCAAAAGGTTCTTTAAAATGCAACATCTGAGCCTCTGAGCACTGGGCCATGTGATGGGACATGGCAGCCTGGTGGCGTGATGGACTGTGGCAGTGCATGACCTAGGGCAGTACACTGCCAGTGGCATCCCTCTCCCTGTCACTGCATGGTTGTAGCCTTCCTCCAGCCCTGGGACACACAAGATAACACTGACTGGCAGAACTCTAGGGTCCAAGTGGCTACTGGACCTCAGAGTTTGCATCTTTGGGGAGGGATGTAGCCAGCCCTGACTTGTTCCAAGAGCTGGAAGGAGCAGCAGCTAGAGCCTAGCTGGCTTTTCTCAATCCACGCTGATTTGCCTGGGTCTTCATCCCTGAGCCAACCCAGACTAACTCACATAAAACCAAGGTTCTGGGAAGAAGCCATCCTTGTGATGACACCACACAGACCCAGACATACTCCATAGCCACAATACAGTGCAAAGTAGGACAGCCCCATCAGACAGATCTGCTAGATCCTCCTCATGCGTATCTCCTCATGTGGGAAGGGTGGCAGATGCCTCCACATCCTGGTTTTAGCAGTGAAAAGGCAAATCTGGCTGTGCATTGGATAGGTCCAGCCACTCAGGTCCCCATCAAGGTGTAAGTAGGTGTCCTGGGAACTGTATCAGTCCTGCAGCATCACCTGAAGCTGGAGGAGCTCCACAGAAACCTGAGATGTCTGATGGATGGGACAGCAACCTTCGGAATGTCTTTTGTGGGATGAATGGGACAGCAACTCTTGGGATGTCTTTTGTAGAGGGCAGCTCACTCATTCGGAAAACAGCACCTGTGCTCCTTTTCTTCCTTGCAGATCCCCCATCCCAGCACCTTGTGTGGTGGAAGGTGTACCATTTTCCAGCTCCTCTTTTCCCAGGTGAGGGACCAAGAGGGGATCCCCGAGCTGAGCTCTCCAGTGGGATGCAGGTAACATCAGCTCTCCTGTAGCTCTGAACAGGCAGGAGTGACAGGAGGCCACGCTTGCAAGAACAAACGTGGGTGTTGCTCCTGCTTTTAACGAGCGGATGAGCTGCTGATCAGCAGTGACCAGTGGAGGTGGTTAAATGCAGAAGGGGAACATGGCTGGAGGGCTGGGCTGCCAAACCTCTCCTCCAAAGCACGTGCTGATCCAGGGACAGTGCTATAGATTATTTCTCTGTGTGCGCTTGCCTTGCCAAATATAACTAAGTAGTGGGAGGTTGCCCTGTTTCTAATTGGGTGATGAAAGCCCGTTTAGGAGGCCAAGACCGAATGGTCAGAAGCAGGGGAGGCAGGAACTGAAATGGCACTGATTCCCGATGCAGCAAAGACTGAGTGGTGAGCACCAGATCTCCCCTCTGCATTGACCTTGGTCCTCCTCACGGCATGGGGAGCGAGACAAGGCTCAGGGCTGCACTTGGGAAGGACATGGTTGTCTCCTGGGAAGATTGCATTAAAGGAAGGTGGATGGTTCATTCTGAGCTTCAAAATGTGTCGGCTGTGCTTTGTATTATATTAGTATTAGGCTTTCTAGGGAAAAAAAAAGAAAAAGAGGAAAAAAAAGAGCTGATTGGAATGACAATTTTCATCAAGCAAAAATTCCCTGTTCCAGGCAAGGCTTCAGTATAGACAAACCTGAAATTCCAGCAGGAAAGTGCTTGGATTCTGCAATAGATGCATTGCTGCCTCCCCCCCGCCCCCGCTCCCCCAAACATGTCCTGCCTGGGGGAAGAAGGCAGCATGAACCCTGCAGACAGCAGATGAGCAAGAAAAACCTCAGTCTAGCAGATGAGAAGGAACAGTCTGCAGACCTGGAGTGCATGGTGGGCACAGGGCTGAAAGCAGATGCTCTCTGCACACTCCGTGGCTTTGAAGCCATTCCCACAGCACCCTTCCTACCAGCCACCTGCACAGTTTACAACATTGTTACGGGTACCCCATCTCCATGGGGTGAGAATGGGGGACTCCCGAAGGCAAGACCTTTGATCCTCCCTGCTTAACAACACATCACTCCTCAAAGGGAGAATATAATGCCCTTAGCCCTACTGTCATGGGAGGTTTTGTGCAATAGCCCTGTGCTTCAGCGAAGCCCCCGCTGTCACCCAAAGGTCTGGCAATTACACATTTGGCCCATGTGCTGTGTTTGCATAGGAGGGGAGAAGAAGGGATCCACGTACATGTGAGATACAGGGGAGTGAAGTGATGGAATAATTCATTTAGTATTGGGACATTTATGAGTCACCTTCCTCTTCCCCTCCCCTCCAAGATAGATGTCATAACAGAGACTAACCCTGCAGTAATCTCCATATAACATATGTGATATGTTTACTTACTTCTTTCCTCTGTCTTCCCTGCTCTGCAATGCAAATAGTAATTTGTTCCTCTTTCAGATGCTGGTACATGGTCTCACCAGTAGGAAATATATTATCATCCAATAAAGCCAAATTCTTGGTGGCAATGATGATGATTTATTGATTTTGGCTCTGTTGTGTTCACAGATGGAAATAGAAGCTGGCAGTTAGCTCATGCCTTACAACCCAGCCTAGACCATTCACTTCAGCTCGCTGAACGCTGCGCTTTGGAGACAGTATCTGCTCCTCAAAAGAAAGTTTCCAGGGTTGTGGCTGGATTCGTTTAAGACTCTAATCAATGTTGATTAAATGTGAACGCATCATGGAGACCCCTACTTCCTAATGGTGAGCTACCTCTGGGATAGAGACATCCAGGGCACATCTCCAGTCCTGGAGCGATGTGTCAGCCCCAGTAAACATACACACCGGGAAGGTTTTGAGCCAATCCAAACAAACACTGCAGAGCAGCCTGCAAAGTCCTGACCCATGGAAACTTCCTGGGTCCAAGGGTGTCTGCAGCTGGAGAGGATGTCCTCGCTCACAGCTGTTGTTACCTTCCCAGAGGCAGCCCTTCCCTCTCCCTGCCCACCCTGACCCTGTTTGAAGCCATGGGGCTCTGGGAAGTGGCCTGGTATGCCTCCTTCCCAGGGTCTAGTGCCGGGCTCCTCCGCTTGCTGGCCGGCGTTCAGCAGGCAGAGCCTCCACTGGAGCAGGGTTTCCAGCCGAGCCCACGCACTTGTGCTGTGGGAAGGGCTGAGACCTCTGTGGTTGGTTCGTGTTTCAGAAGCCACTTGTGTGTGGAAGCCTCTTGGCCGGGCACTACTGGCTTTGCAGAAGCACCTTTTTTATTTTTATTTTTTATTTTTTTCCCCTCACCAATTCTCTAACCAGGCCAAGAGGAACCCCGGGGAACCACCAGCAGACCTGACAGCATGCTCAGGGCTGAGGAGCTACTGGTGGCTTTTGGGCAGGGTGAAGATTAATGGAGTTTACAACTCAGTTGCCTTGGGTTGCTGAAGCAGCTGTTTTGGGGGCCTGGTTTGAGTCCTTGTAGAAAGCCTCTGGCTTATAAAAGAAGAGCTACATGCACTCACTGAAGCCCCAACATTTCTCTGCTCCTTGGGTCCACAGCTTTGGAAATATACCACCGGGGCTGGATAGAGTCAGGCCAGGGCAGTCAGTTCTGCTCTGCCATTTTCACCCTGGTAAACCTCAGGGCAACCTTTCCCTGCTGGTGTCCCACTCTGGGTTGCGTCACCCCCTTGGGGACATGAGCTGATGGAGAGGGGTTCACCCAGAGCAACTGATGAGCAGTAGCTTGTTTTCCCTGGCAGTAACCTGCTGGCACAGCCGTGCCTAGGGTTAGACCAGATTACAACCACCCTTAAAACTTTTGCTTCATCCTCTGATTGCTCCTGGTCAGAACCTTTCATCTGTTTTGGGAAAGTTTGGTTAACTTTCATGTGGTTTCCAAAAAAGAAAATCATCCACCAGAATTTCCTGTTATGCCATCACTCTCCAGCCAGGCCAAAAGGAGCAGTTTACTGTTGTTTACATAGCTGCAAAAATGTACTAGGACCTTCCCAGCCCAAGGTGCCTGCTTATTCTTAAAGCCTGGCCTCCTGAGGCTCCAAGTGCCATTTGCAGCTGTGTTTTGCTCTGCAGGCTCTCGTTTCTGGGGAGAGAATTTCTCCGAGGCAGGAAACCATGTCTTCGCATGCCTCCGCGCCGTGCCTTGTGCCAAGGGGCCCTGATTCTGATGGGGGATGCAGGATGCTCCAGCAATTGCAGACGTGTACTGGAACTGGGTGAGCATGGCTGGGAGGGAAGCTGCTCTGAAAGCTTCTGCTGCCAGTGTGAACATCATTAAACTCATGGCATCTCCTGGATAGCCGTGGAGGGAGGAGAATGGCTTATGGTGCAGCAGCTGAGGTGGTGAAAGGAGGGACCATGGGGCAGAAGGAGGGAGGGCAGGATGAGAGAAGCACATGGAACCTTCCAAGAAAACTTGCCGTTATACAAGGAATGATGTTGAGCCCTTACTAGGTGGGAGTCAGGCTTGGGACTCCGTCTAGAAGGGCTCTAAGATCAGTGTGAAGGCAAGCAAACAGCCTCTATCACAGGGGGGTTCCTGGAAGCCCAGAGAGAACATATGGTCATCTACATTTTTGTGTTAATTGGCCTCTTTTCTGGGTGGTGGGTTTTTGCATATGGAAAAGCGTGTACGTGCAGAGGAAAATAAAATTGTCCTTTGAAGTAGACCAGCTGTGAGATTTAGAAGGCGAAGCTACTGTGCCCATCTGCTTTCTGTGCCTTTGCCATGGGGGACCTCCGGAGCCCTTCAGACAGTCCCAATGAAAAACACCCTTTTAGCAAACACTAGTTTAAGTGTGAGTATTAAACAAACCATCTGTCCTTGGAGGTCCAACTTGCTTCTGGGAAGGAAGCACTTGCAAAGGAAGCCTGGCTCTTGGTCATCACCCAAAGCAGCACTGTGGAAATGTACATATGGGAAACACCCCACCATAGAGAGCTAGAGGGTCAGAGGAGGCGAGGAACCATTTTGATATGTACCTTCTAAGTGCTGGAGGCATCATTTAAGTCCTGAATGCCCAATAACCCAAATACCCCCAAGCTGTCTAATGATATGCAACAATGCTTTTGTTTGTCACTGAGACCTAAGGAATTCACTGCAATGGGATTTTGCTGCTTTTTGTTGGCAGAGCAACACATGCATAATGGAAAGCAGCAAACCCCTAGATCTAGGGGTGATATCTGCAGTGATTTCAAGGTCTTTGAATAGCTGTAGAAGACCTGCCATGAAGATAATCCTGTTTACCATTAAGTTCCTTTCACCTGTGGGGTTTGCATTTCCCAGTAGAAAGAGCTGAGTCACTGAGCTTCCCCCAGGGCACTGATCACAACCCATAAAGTGCCACTGAGGTTTATGAAAGGAAAAACCAAGTTACGTTTGTCACACATCATATTTGAAGTTTATAAAGGGTTAATAAAAAATTAACAGGCAGTTTTGCAAACGGTTACTCACTTTGGTGCCTAACATGGTCCTTCACAGCCATCATTTGCTCATTAAGACCAATATATAGTGCAGAGCATCCAGGCCTGGACTCTGCTTATGATTATAAATAATTTGGTTTCATTTTTCTGATGAGAAAGGTATTTTAACAAAAATGCAGTTTCTTGCAATACACAAATAAAACGTTTGAAATGGCTTTTTTAAGGAAAAAAGTAAAATTTGAAACGTATATTTTATTTTTATGAGAAAAATATCAATTTTACTTGTTCGCTTTCCTTTTCCTTTTCCAATATGGAAAATTACAAACAAATTAAAACCTGTGACCTTTTTCATAATATACTCATTCTTTTTGGCCACGCTGACTTTAAAAAACAATTCGTAAGCATGCCCTTAACAAAGAGCCTGTGCTTGTGTGTTTACATAGCTATTGATCTACAATAATCTTAAAATTGTAGAGCCAAATCTCTAAGTCTTCACTTCATTTTTCCATTAATGGAAATTTGTGTAAGTAAAGAACGAAAAAAAGAAGTCACTTTTGACCTCAGCAAGCCTGTGAGAATTTTGCCCAGTAAGAAGTGATAAGGGTTTCAAAATACGGTCCTTAGCAAACTCTCTATGGAAGGTAAAAGAACAACGTGACCAGCACAGAAAACATTCTTTTTCCTGGTAATTTTTTAGCAGTTTTAAAAACAATACCAAAACATTCTCCTCTGTGTCTTTCAGTGGATTTTGGACAATGTTTCTCATGCAGAGCAAGGCAAGGAAAGTGTAGACTGCAGTGCAGTCTTCTCGGGGTTGCCTCCTTAATCGAAACCAGCATCACATAATGCTTTCCAATAAAAAGAATGTTCTACTCAACTGGAGCTCTAGTCCTACAATAATCAGTCAGAATACAATTATCCATCCTGGAATTAGATCAGTAGAGCCAGTGGAAAAAACCACCACAAAACAACCATTTTTATTAATTTTTTGCTTTTCTGTTTCCCTAAATGAAAAGCTATTTTCAAAATGTGTTTAAATTTAAATGTACTTGCTTGAACATCAAACACTGGAAAAGACCTCTTTTGATGAAAACTATACTGTTTTCTGCCCTCCTTCTCCAATTTAAACTTGGCAAAATAAAAATGTACCTATAAAAATTGTTTATTGACTTTCTCCATGGAAAATACCTCCTGTCTTCTGATTCCCTGCGCTGGTGTTAACAATGAAGTTCTACAAATGGCAGATTCTCTGCCCAACAGTAGGTGCCTTGGGAGGGTAAGTCTAAAGATTTCAGAATTCCTTCAGATTTAGCGACTGGTCAGAGAACAGACCCTCATCTTCTGGACAAGAGTATAGGACCTTCAGTGGGAATGCAGCTGAGGAGGCCCTGGGTTTCTGTCTGAGCTGCAAGGCAGTATTTTAAGCAGCAGCCTACATAAAGATCTGAACAGGGTCCATCCAGTCCAGGTTCCATCTCCAACAGGACAAAGACTCAACAAGAGAAATGCATATGGTGTTTTTCCTAAAAAAATCCCACTACCTCCAGCTTGGAGAATTTCTTTAGCCTGATGTGACCCATCTATTTAATGAACCCACTGGATTGTTCCTCCAAGTAGTTGTCCAATCTCCTTGAGACCCCAGGTAAACTTTTCACACTGGTATTTCCCCTTGGTAAAGATTTGCACTGGTCCATTACCCACCATGGGGGAAATGCCTCCTTTTGTTTATTTTGAGCTTGGCTCCTGGTGTCTTTGCATGGTGCTTCTCCTCTCCCACATCCTGCGCGGATATGGTTCAGTACTGCTTGGGGAGGAAGGTTTCCCACATATGAATCATCCACAACACTCCCCAGAGCATTTCTTGATGCCCTTTGTTCATGTTAAGTAACCAATAAATTTCAACAGCATTCAGCTTGTGAGGGCTGATAAGATCGCAGTGAGAAAGGGGACAGGGCCAAAAATACTGAGCTTTTGAAAGGATGTGCCATATAATGCTTTTACCATTTGTAGTCCTTAAGGCCAAAGGGATCATTAGATCATCTACTATGACCTGTATAATGCAGGCTGGAGAATTTTGCCTGCTTACCCCCGTGCTGAACCCAGTAATAACTGGTGTTTAAGTGAACAGGTAACACTGAAGGTATTAAAAGCACCAGCACATGAAACTGCAGCTCCAGTAGCAAGGAAGGATAATGAATCTGTCAACTGGGGACCACTGTCCAGGGACTGGAGAAGGAAAACCTAGTGCCTAAATTCACACAAGTGAGGCATGGAGGACAGGATGCTCATGGCTACTGCGTGCCCATTAGCTGACCTCATTTTTAGGGAAGGTCCAAAAGCAGAGTTTGTTGCAAGGGGGGAGCAGGAGCATGGGAGACGGAGAAAATCCCACTTGTTTTTTTAAGGACAGATCGTGTTGCTCTAACACCATACATAATCATAGATATTCAGTAAGATAACTGACTTCTTGGACAAGGGGAACTAATGGTCCAAATCTAACCCTAAGCAATGTAATAATGGGTTTGAATACAAAAGGAGTGGGGACCTGGCTACAGGGTTACACTTACCGACCCCTTGTACCTTCAGTGGAGTAACAGGTCAAAGAAAAATTTCCTTTATTTCTGGGGGACCGGATGTAGGACATGACATATGAAGGATGTGTAGCACTAGTGAAAATGCAAGTAGCACAACGCTGGGTGATATTGCTGACTCTGAGCACTACCAAAGGGGTAGCCAAAGTAATTTTGTGGAGTGGCAGACACCTGGCCACACAAATGCAAGGTCAAGTGCAAGCTAGATCCATTCCCTGAACTGGTCACCTGTGGTTTGGAAATGTAGAAAATGGAAGAGATGGATATACTCCTTCATCCTGAACTGAGTATGGACCACCAGCATGAAAAAAATAGCTAATACGTTGGTGACAAACACGTTTAGGCTGGAAACCAGAAGAAATTTGAGCCTTAGATTCATGGAACTCTGGACGCCTCACCAATCCCAGGGCATGAAGAGCCCAGAGCTACTTGTGTCGCACCGGTAGGCACAGTCATGGATTAAGAAACGAAAGCTTGTGGGATGACTTGTTGGGTGTTGGACTTTCTGGAATTTCCAAGAGAGGTTAGAAGACAAGCTGATGCCCGTGTTTGTCACACAGCATTTACAACACATTAGATAAATCACAGGCTTTAGAACTTCCTGGATTTTGCAGGGGCTGAGCATTATTTCCTCACCACAGCTCCTCTCCTGCTCCTTGTGCAATCTCACTCCTGGATTTGGTTTTTTTGCCTTTCTCTAAATATTTGGGGGCTGGTGCCAGCCAGAGTTGATGACCACGACACCAAAGATGCCTCCCAGGTGGGCCTTGCTTACTGTCTCTGTCATAAAAATGTCAGTAGATCTGTGCTCAAGCAGAAATTTTCTCTCAGTTTAAAAAGGCAGTTGCAGCTGGGACTTCTGCTACAGGATGGGTCATGAGCCACTTCCAAGTATCATTTTCACCTGGCATACTTCATTCTGCTGCATGGTCCAAGCCTCTGGAAACATGCTTGATCTCTCCTGAGCTCTTCCTGAGCATTTTCCACTGGGGCTGAGGGCTCCAGCTGACACCCTGTTGCATTTGGTGCTGCATGTGTCGACAGACAGACCCTGCAGAAGCTTAGGAGATAATGTAGGGCTATGGAGGATAGTCTTGCCAAAGACTACGTACGTCATGGGTCAGTGCCAGAGCCAGAAATAAGGTGCAGATTTTGCATTGGCTGATTTAGTGATTGATGCAGGGGGCTGTCTCTCCTGCTTCTTGCTGTGGGAGCAAGAGTCCTTCTGTGCTTGTTACTGCAAGAGCACACACTTGCTTTCCCAACACCAGCACATCCTACACAGCTATCTGGCATCTTCTATGTAAACTACTGATTACCAGTAAGCGGCACAGATATGAAACACAGATATGAGGGCAAATGGTGGAAGGATGAGTTAAAGTGAGCACAGGGAGCTGTACTTTCATCACGGGCTTCAATGGGTGCTTACACAGACTTCGACCTTTCAGACATAGCCAGTGGGAGTGCACATGCGGGTGGTTGTCTTTGAGCAGCTGGAGAAGCAGGTGGCACAACGTGACCATCACTGGTGAGTGTGCTCACCCTGTAGGGATGTGTCAGCCAGAGCCAACACTTCTGCTTGGCAATTAGAAGTGTTGTGTTCCATCCTGCTATACCTTCAATCTAAAATATGGCAGGACTGGGGTAGGTTTCATCAGCCCTACAAATCAGGCTTAGCTTTGTGAATGCTTCATGTCCCTCTACACAGAAGGGATGAGGAGGGAAACATCATTTTACATTAAGAAAACTCTGAGCAGGCACCATTTGTTTGCAGAAGACTGTGGCCAGGCCTGTTTCATTGCTGGGCACTGGGGACAGCAGCCTTCTTCCACCATCTGTGTATAATAAATGAAGAATTTGGGTCATAAAAATTTCTACCCTGTTTAAGATGCACGGTATTGCTTTTCTCAAGCTAACTGCCCCTGGCAGTTCCAGTTAATACTTCCGTTTGAAATAAAAACCTTAAAAGCCTTTTAAGTTGACATTTAAAGTAATTTGGGAAACAATGTGAAAACATAATCTCTCTTCCAGGGTCTTTTTGCAAGGTATGGAGTTTAGCAGCTCTGCAAACCCTTTGCCCGTGGCAGACAGCCTCCGTGAAGCCTCAGGAAGAAATGTTGATCCTAGTTGTGCAATATAATCTCTGGCTCCCGGCCTGGCCTTGCACTGCTATGACAATAGTAGATGCATCTTTTCTCCAAGGGTTTGTACTACCTAACAAGAAAGTCCTATTAAAAAAATACTGGAGTAGGTAAAGGTGTTTGGGGAAATCTCGGCACTCTCCATGATGTGGGGCATGTGGCAAATCTCAGCCTTCCCTGCGTAGTCTGGAGCCAACCATCTGCAGCAAGTGGTGAACGGAGCTGCCTGGCACGGGCTCATGGGCTCATGTTCCACCATCTACAGGGACAGACCCTCATGTGCCACCTGCCTGCAGGGCAAGGGGCTGAAACCTCCTTGTTTCCCTGAGGGAACTGTGAGTCACCCCTTCCCAGGCAAATCCCTCTGCACCTGTAATGACTCTGGGCAAAGGAAGTGGGAAGATGGTTTTGTGCAAAATACCCCAAATGTTTCCACTTTGCAAGGGCTGGATGGGCCCATTTTTCTGTCAATTATCTTTAGCCATTTTTCCACAAACATTTTTTCCCTCAAAAATACATGGAAGTTTTGGTTTTGTTTTTTTTAATTATCATGTGCTTGGAATCTTGTCTTTAGCAAGTGCATGGCTGAACAGCTGTCTGTGAAATGAAGAATTACAAACATCATTTCAGCTCAGGATTTTGTTTACATAGTTTGTGGAGAAGTGGTAGAGCTTCAGTGATGTCAGAATTTTTTTCTCAGGAGCTTTGTTTTAGGAAGAAGGCCTTTCTGGTAAAGGCATATCTTTATATGCACCACACCACAAACACAGGTGACTGGTCCGCACTAGTGCTCTGAGTTTTACTGTAAAACAAATGAACAGAATTGCTCAAGGGAAAGGTTTATTAAAAAAAACCACAACAACAAAACCAAAACAACAACAACAAAAAACCCAAATGAAAACAAAAACATGGAGGGGGAATTGTTTTGAAATTTTCCAAATTTTCCTTTCCAGTTAATCTGCATCTGTATGACTGTTATTCTGATCCACCGACTTAGACCAGTCCCAAGGAGCACACAGTGAGAGATTTCCCAAAGGCACTAGCTAGATATATCATGGTCAAAATACGACATGTATTAACTGAAGGCACGAGAGGCAGACTTCATCTGATGGTACATCAAGGCCTACACCTGAGCTACCCACTTTACATCCCTCTATAGGCAACAGAGGTCTGATCAATATAGGATGTAGGCCATATGGATGGCCATGAGGGAGATGTCCAGGTGCCATCCTCCTCAGCCTAAAGCAGATGCCTACATTTGATGATGAAAATCACATGTGAAATATGATTTTTTTCTCCATTCAATGAAAATAAAATCCAGGGATGAATTGCCTAGGTGAAGAAGCACATGCAATTGACAACAAAACTAGAAGCTAACATGTCTTAATGACTGAGTGTCTCCAGGGCAGATGGACAGGTAGCTGTGAGTGCTGTGGTGACAATCCTTAATTACTTCCACCAGTTAATGAGTTTTTAGATATGATCTTGGAGTACCAAGTACCAGGCAGATATTCAACACCAGCCGGGAGCAGGAATTTCTATTTGTCAGTGTTTCCAATGTTTTGTAAAATGAGAATCATTCCCATTTAGAATTAAAATGTATAAGTCATTATTGCCTTCAGGATAAAAACGCTGAGAGAGGATGTTTTGGGATGTTTTGTTAGACTGTGTTGCAGGAGGTAATTTGTTTTGACTTTTACATGATATCAACTTTTAAGTATAACTGATTATGTAGAACTGCATAATCTACTCTAATAGAACAGGACTGTATTATGATATAAAAGTCAAAATGTCACAAATTGAAACTATACTATCAAAATGCAATGTTTTGACTTTTTCCTGACCGAAAGCTGTCATTGACATTTGAACAAGTTCCTGCTTGATTCCAGAAAGAATAGCTTTTTCCAGTGGAAAACCTCTTGGTCAAAAATATTTTGACTGGCTCTGCTAGGGATAGAAACTGAGGGTGACTGCAGGAGAAATAAATGCTATGGCTTTTCTGCCTGAGTCATTCTGCTCAGCCTTACTTTGTCCACCCAGGGATCTATGGGCCAGAAGTGGAGCTGGTAGTGGGACACATACAGTCACACACACCCTTTCGCGCTTCAGACAACAGCTATGGAGTCCCAGTGACCTGCCCCGCTCTTTGCTTGAGAGAACAACCCCCATGCCTAAACCAGAGATCATCTGAAATTTTCCCACCTATAGGGACTGTCATGGAAAGAGAAGTCCTTGTGGTCTCCTGCCCTGCTTGGCTTAGGGGAGCTGATCTTGAATGCTAGTGTGTACCTGCCCATTTCAGGCACTGTATAGGAGAGATATTTAGGATCAACAGACCTGGTATTAATGTTATTACCAGAGCCAGAATATTGTGACTCAGCCAACAGTGAAAAACAAGTGACTGTCCCTTTCTCAAATTTTGAATTTTTTCATCAAAGTTCTGTGGAGCAGAGGAGAGGTTTACACTCTGCAGTTTTCACCCAAAAAACGTAAGTTTTTGGTGTAGTCATTTTCTTGCTACTCAGTAGGTCCAACACTGAACAGCCTCATTACCCCCAGAGACATGTTACTGCCAATCTGCTGCTGATGGTAACCTGTGAGCAGCAGAAACTGTCACTGAGGACCCTTTTAGACTATGGCTCAGAGCAGTGTCTCTTCCCAGCTCCCACCAATACATATCTGAAGGCGTGGTTAAACTGAGTCCCTGTGGGCTGGGAATCTCTGGTCCAGGAGAAAATCAACGTGCATTTTTTTTTCTGGTCCCCTTGATGTACACAGCATTTCTGGAGTTTTCCTTCATGACACAGAATGATGTGGCCATTGCTGCAGGGGTGCCCAGCTGTGTCCACGGAGCATTTTCAATACCCTGACACTTCACTTCAGTGCTCAGCTCTACTGAGTCCTAGCTCCACCTTTACATTTATTACAAGTTGTTAACTTGGAGTAGCACTGTCCTGAAGATGGAAATTTTTCTCATTTGGAGCCTACAGAATTTATACAGGAGGTAAAATTACTTGTTGTTGAGACAAAGGGGCTACTTGCCACAAAGAGTCCACAGTGAGGACTCGTGGTCAGAGTCTGACACACACAGGCTCCATTGACGTGTGTTTTGAGCTCCTTAACACATGCTCTAGAACCACTATAAATACAGTTTCCATCTAGGCCTTTCCTAACCCATACTGAAAATGATGGTCTTCGTAAAATTTTACGCCGCACTTCAAGGTTTACGGGTCTGTAACGCGTAATTTACCCCTGGTAAGGGACGCAGTGGTGGTTTCATGCTCTATGTAATGCTCAGCCAACACCAGCCCTAAAGATAGCTCATCAGCATTTAAATTGTGAAAAGAATGTTGATGACATTTTCTTTTCTTTACTCTGCTACAGACAAGAGAGGTTCATGTAAAACATAAGTTCTGGCCCCTTTCCAACATTAATGCAATTTACTGCAAAAGTGTTCACTTTTTTAATTAAGCTGGAATGTTGCTACTCTTCGTAGGAATGCAAAATGAACCGGTTACTGACAGAGGGAAGGGCTAATGACTGCAATCTGCTCTTAACTGAGCAGAGCAAGACTTTGCCACCTCTTCTGGGCTTTGCTCAGGAGTAAAATTTACTTGAAGGAGCAGACAGTGAGCAGCATTGGGTCCCGGCAAGTTGAAAGCCTGTTCAAGTGTCTCAAGGAGTAAGTAATTCTGCAAGCCTTTTCCCTCTTCGGTGAAGTCACTGTGATCAAGTGGCTGGGATGTGAATTTCATAGGCTGATCTAGTTTCTGAATAAATAAAAGTCTGGGTTTTTTTTTTTTTTTGAACTTCAAATGGCTCAGAATGAAGAATCTACACCCCCTCCACATGTGCCCATAGCAAGCTGTTTATGAAAGTAGAGCATAAAATATTTGATCATGGGTTTGATCCAGAACATGCAAACATTTGTCCTCTTGTGCTGGCTTCACCTGGTGGCTTTCATTTTCTTCGACATAAAGACAGGGTGAAGCAAAGTAATAGAAAAATAGAAAACATCTTTGTCGAAAATGAGATTGCAGCTGTGTAACTGGAGCACACAACCATAAATCAGAATGTCAAATCCAAAGCACATGACTTTTTGCGAGTTCTCCATGTGTGCTATAATGTGATTACAGCCTGGTTACTATTATGATTTAAAACAAAGTCTTTCATGCTAGAAACAAAATGCGGAATGTGAGCAGCCTGGGGGAGAGAGACGGGAGACTTAGCTCTGACTGTCAGAGGTGGGCTAGAGGGTTTCAAGTGCTTCTCCGTCAGGTGTGAGGGGACGAGGGAAGGACTAAACCCCAGCTTTGGCTGCAGTCTTAACATCAGGGACAAATTAGCTGGTGGTGCTCGGCTCTGTCTAACGATCCTCAATTAGGGATGGGGTAGGTTTCTGTCTCCCCACGTCGTAGAAAATCCTGAAGCCAAATACACAGATTACAGAAGTCATTCTTTTCTGTCTATCACATAAACAAATGGTCCAGCTGTTATTGCTAAGATTCCAGTTTGAAAACTTGGACTTTCTTGTATAAACTTCAATGTAATGGTATTTAAAGTGTCATAGACAATAAGCATCTAATCCTAGTCAATAAATTGCAGACTAGTTGCATGAGCTTCGAGAGCTGTTAAAGACAGCTGTGCTTTTTTTGTAATTCAAGTCATTTCCAAATTGGGCAGCCCTCCTGGTGTATTTTCAGACAAACACAGTGTGCTCAGAAAATGTGTTGTTTGGAGCAGCACGAGCATGAACACAAGGGCGTCACATCACCCGGAGACAGAGTGGAGATCACATTCTCCATTTCTAAGAAGCTCAGGTTGATAAGGGGGAATTGCTGAGATGTCTGTGAAATTAGTAAATGGCCCTACAGATCTCCCAAGGGAAAAACATGGCCCCTCTGGAGAAAAAGGGGAATATTCTTATTAACTTCAGTTGAGCCAGCAATATAAATGGGTCCATAGAGACTTACGTTCCTTTCAGAGAGAGGGGAAAGAGGGCAAATATTTTTTAACTATCACTCAGCTGTTTTGGAGAAACAGCAGCTGTAAGGTCTGAAAGAGGTGGACAAAGCAGTACTTTCCTGGAACCAGCCTGCTGCCGTGCCCCTGAGGAAGGCTGGTTGGAGCCACATGTGTGCCACCAGCATGAAGTGTCTGGGACATGTCTCAATGCACATGACTTCTCCCATTGGGATCAAACATGAGGGGTCAGAACAGGGCTCCCTGGGAAGCAAATTTTGGGATCATGATCATGGTTTTGCAAAAAGAACAGCAACCACCAGCCTCTCTAATTCCTCTTGTTGACCTCAGTAGGAGATCAATGCTTCTGAAGACCAGACAGGTGCTTGCAATAAGCTTCCAGAGCCTCCCCACCAGGCTCCGGGTGGAAATTTTGGCTCAGATATATGTTTGCAAGGTATTTCAAATGTTACATTTGAAACCAGTTAACACAGGGTCACTGCCTGGTATTGTGAGGTGCCCTCTGGGATTTGGCCGAGTCGAAAGGTGTCTGCGCACTTGCTGCTGGGCTGTCATTCTCCCTCCATTGGCAGCTGTGGTGACAAACATCCAGTTGAGCTATTTCAAGGGTATTTTTCCACATCTGTGAGCACCAGGCAGATTAATCTATTGCTTTCCTTCCCACCCCCCTGTAAGCCATTTTATGACCATCAGACGGTTTACACCTGAGAAGCAGCCTTGCCTCCTGCAAGCGCTGCTCTGCGGTGCTCAACATTTGCCCCTCAGCATGTATCGAATATCCCTCTCCTTGTCAGCAACATGAGTAAAACAGACAAGCTGGTGGAGAAAATATAAATCAAAAACCTCCACTGAAGGGCAGGTTTTTGCCAGACCTTTTCATGGGTCTGAGTCCCCAGCACGTTTGCTCGGGGGTGTGAAAGTCCCACTAAGCACCTGCTGCAAGGGCATCCCACCACCGGGCTGGGTTTAAATATGTGCAGGTGAGGTGCTTTTGTTGCACCCATGTCTCCCTGTCTGCATTGGCTCAGCACTACATGGGGAAGGGTCCCAGGATGGCCCCAAGCCCGTGGCCAAGACCCGATCCTGGAGCTGGGAGCCTGGGGCTCAGTTTCTAGCTTGGCCACAGGCTTCCTGTGTGGTCTTGGGCAAATCATACACTGCAAGGGCCACTCTCAGTTTGCTGATATTTTGAGAGAGCCGTGGTTTGGCAGGTGAACGAGCTGCATACGTATGTGGGGAGAGGAGGTTTTATTATTAGCGCTGGTCGAAACACAAGCGCCGGCTCCGTCTGCGTGCATTGCAGTTTTGCAAGTGTCTCAGTGTGGGGTTGGGAGGAGAGAACTCATCGGAGCATGTGTACACCTGGGTTTCATCCCTGCCTTGTGTGTAAATGGCAGCATCTCCGGGAAAGGAACCCTTGCCGATCCGAGCAGCCGTGAAACTAGTCCATCATCACGTATGTTCTCAGGAATGTGCGCTTGTGTGGGTCTCTGTAGACAGCCCTGATTCATCACCTCCAAAGCAATTAATAAACTCAGCTGGCCCTTCCCCAATATATTGAAAATGATTTGCAATTTGAGAGTGAGAGTCAGTGTTGTTTTTCACATGGAATCAGTTTAATTAATCACACTGTTTGAACAGCTGGGTCCGCCATGCATTTCTACTTGAGTTCAGCATTCCTAGAAAACTTGTCAAGTATGAATCAAAATAATACCATCTCCCTGCTTCCAATGATTAATCACATATCTCTCCTCATTGACACCTAAACATCAGCTAAATCAAAAGCAGCCTGCTTCCCCACCGTTGAGTTTGTGGCTACTTGCCAGTCTAGGATAAATTATCTAGAGAAGGATTTGAAAAGCTGTTGGTTTATCCTCAAACTTTTGTTATCAACGTCTGTTGCAATTTCACATGTATTTGTAGCCTCTAGGAGCCAGAGACTGCACAGGAAAAGTGTGCATTCCAAAATTAAGGATTTGTGGCACAGAATTAAAAAATAAAATTAATTTCTAGCATCTGGAAGGCCAAGTGAGGTATTTGCGGGAGGTCTCCAAAGGGCGTCTGAACAAAGGGCCAGAGTTGAAGAATATGACTTTGATTTCCAACATGAAGTCTGGTATGTCCCAAACATTTCTGTTTGCTTAAATCAAGACTTTGTCTTTGGGTTTTCAGCAGTTTGCTGATGCAGATGGTGGATCCTGGTCACTAATACCATATGTGTTCTGTGAGCTTGGGTCATCAGAGTTCATGCACAAAGTGGTAGCTGTGCAAGCAAGGATGAACACAGAAGAGGTGAATGCATGTGGGATTTTTCCATGAGTCCCTCCAGGTCTGGGAGGCTCTTGGCAAGTGGGTACAAGTTACAGCCCCCCCAGCCCTATGTAACAAACACATGATTTTAAGGATGCAAAAGGGAAAGCTTCAGGCAGAAATGAGAAGTTTGGCTATTCAAGAGCAAAGAAGAATGCTTTGGGCTGTTTGAATTGTCTACACCAGTGGAGTCCCAGTATAGCAAGGTTCTTAGCAAATCCCCACTGCAGAAACCTGCTCCCAGCCCTGGGAGGGGTCATGGCTTGTTTTCCTCTTGCCATGCAAGGAGGCAGGAATATAGCATCAGGACTGAGCCCCTGAGAAAGCAAAAAGAGGTTAGAAATAGCTGAGTCTTCCCTGAGGACCACCCAAGGGGAGCTAAATATGGAGGTTTTTTTAAGTGTGGTTGAGATCAAAGAAGAAAGGAGATTACATCCAATAAGGAGCTAAAAGGTAACATCTGGTCCTTTGCAGGGATCACCAACAGAAAAAGGCTTTCTCTGGAGAAGAAAAGTGTCCAGAGGAGCCTGTACTTCAGCATGACAGAGGATGCAAGCAGGAAAGTCAGGCTTGGAGATGTTGCTTTGATGTCTTCTTCTGGTCCCAGTATCTCTCCATGCTGCATAAGAAAAGCACCAGGCCTGGAGCTGTGGTCTCAGTCACTGCAGAGGCTGCCTTAACCCACCTGTGATCCACAGAGAAGTGCTACATGGAGGTACTTGAGTTGCCTTGAAGGGAGGAAAGTACTGTCTAAAGGGAATAAATACTGTCCTGGTGCTGCCTCATCCCTGTCACAGTGTTACAGGGCCAGGACAAGGCAACACGCCCCACCTCCAGGCAGCACAGCATCCTCCAGGGATGGACCCATGAACAGACAAGTCCAAGGCTGCTCCCCTACCCTCTTCTCACTGTAGGCTTCCTTGACAGTAGTGACATTACACCCATCCATTCCTCCTGAGTGAGTCCTTCCCCATGTCTCCTATTTCCAGGGGAAACACTGTAAAAGATGGCAGTCGAGGGTGAGGGCAGGCTTTGGTCCTCCCTGGGCTCACTGTGAAAGGCTCTGATGGGAGGCCATCAATCCGCCCTGTCACCAGGGATGCCAATTAACCAGAGTAAAGTGCCTCTAGGCGATAAGCAAATCCAGTCATTGACCTTCCGAGGACTGAACGATAGCAGGACAAGTCCTTAACTTGACAGCTTAGTGGGCAACACATGATGAGTCCCTGTTGCCAGAGCCCAGCTAGCTTTTCCCAAAGGTTTCCTGTCTGCTTTTTAAGACCGTGGTGCAATAGTTTGGTGGTGATTTTGTTAATTCTTAAGGAGTGGAAAAGGGTGGGTGTAATTTTCTCATGATCATTGTGTTTTTCCATCCTTGCCATCCACTGACCCATCTGCAAGGGCCTTGCCACAACTTCTGGTAGAGCAGATGCCTTACAGGCTTTTGAATAGAGACATACAAGTATGGTTGCCAGAATACGTATGTTAAATCTCCTGCCAGGGTTTTATCCTTAAATGTGCTGTTGGGTGACATTCCTTGGTTTGCTGCAAATGTATTAAATACCAGATTGCTGCAGCAAAAATTAGCCCTCAAAATGAATCACACCTCACTGTCATGTGATGGTGTTCAAAGTACCCAGGCAAACCTGGCTTGCTCTGCAAATCCTTCAGGAGCGCCCTGTCATACTATTTAGCTGCCTGGGATTGTACATGGCAGCAAAGGGAGGGAATAATCTGTCCTGTACATCTATTGTTGGCAGGAAAAGCAATCCTGGATTTATCTTGCAGCAAATTCAAACTTTCTGACAGGGATGATAACAAAGTCAAGATGGGAGTATCTGGGGAGGATGTGGTGTCTCCATCACCAGGTGGAGCTGGTTCTGCCACGGGGCAGGATGATAGAGGAGACCTCTGGAGTCCTCCCAGCCCTGGGACCCACACATCTGTGCACATGAAGGATGTGATGATGAAATCATTTTGTGGTTCCCTCAGGCTTCTCACCCACAAATTCCCCCCATCAGGTCCCACTTCTTCTATACGTTTCTGGCAAGAAAATGCATACTTTTAAAAAATAAAAAAAAAAAAAAAAAAGAAAGAAAAAAAAAGAAAAAGAAAAACCCTGGGTTTGCTCTCCATAATGATACCAGATAGCCTGCCAACAAAAGCACAAACCCTGAAACGGATCTAGTTCTTTTCCCACATTTTTCTAAATATAAGGTCTGAATAGCAGCTCCAAGCTCTCACTTGGAAAGAAAGCTGCAGCCCAGTCCTGGGGCTTAACTCAGCAGGGAGATGATTGTCTCCAGTGGTACCTCAAGATTGCAACCCAGCTGGTGGGTTTCCCTGCAAGGTGCTGCTGGCTGAGCTGCTCCATCAAGGTGGAAGCACGTGGGCAGCTGTGTAGGGCCAGCTCAAGCCAGCAGCAGCACGTGAGAGCTAGTGGGAGACCTTTGTTGGGATAACAGATGGAGCAAACCCAGCCAGGTGCTGGAATCCCTGATGTGTCTGGGTAGACTAGGGCACGAAGAGTACTTGCAACCAGGTGAGCAGCCACTGCTGACCTCAGATTCCTCCTCGGGGGCTCCCTGCCGGGCTGTATTTTGATCACATCCCAAAGTTGCCTACTGGCATCCTTATGAATTGTCTTCAAAAGAGCAATAGGGAACTCCAAGTCACACAGTGGAGCCAAGCAGTCATACTGCCTACATTAGGCATTTCTAGTAGACTCTTTCCAGTCTCCCTTTCCACTGCTTGGATTGCAACAATATTTTTTTTTTTAATGAATTAAGTAAAGATAGAAGAAAAATATAACTTTGAGAAGTGATTTTTCTTCCACTTGCCCACATGCAGTTCATCCCCTCAGGTCTTTTTGCAGGGTCCAGGATGGAGACCATAGAGATTACAGCCCAGACGAGCACAGGTATCTAGAGGTTATAAAGGTCCTGACAAGTTCAGCAGCATTTAGGGCCAGTGCAATCCAATGCATGCTGTAGAAGACCAGGATACATGCATTTCTGATTTCTTCAGCTCTCTTTAGATGTTGTTGAATTACTTGTGCCCTGCCTGGGGCATTCTGGGGCAGGCATATTCACTCATGGGAGGTACAGCTGGAGATGGGAGCATCACAGGCAAGTTCAAGGCCAGGTGGGGCATCTGACTGAAATGAGCAACTTTCTTAGTGGGTTGGTGTCTCCATTAAAACCTGAATATTTGTGTGCTTTCAGCTGCACTATCCTCCCATAGACTGCAAGGCTGGGTTGTCTTCCACCTACAATTTCATCATGTCCTTTTCAGACTCTTTCCCAGGGCTTGGATTGCATTGCGTTTACAGTATCATCCACCACCTCCCTTTCAGGTTGTTCGCATGTGGTCCTTTTGCTCCTTCCAACTCCTTTGCCTTGGCAGGAGCTGAGGAGGTTGGAGATGCCATGGCCCTGGAAACACAGACCACACAAACCCCAGCTTCTAGCTCTGGAAGGGTGGAATGCACCAAGGAAGCCTAAAAAAGCCTTCTCAGGTGCTGGAGGTGGCAGTGACATACACCTGGGGATCCCCACTGAACTTGCCCCCAAGCCAGTGCCACGCTCCCAGGTGCTTCCTCAAACCATGCTTGTCAAACACTGTCTGCTAAAAGAAATTATCTTTTTCTCAAATGACCTTTTGGAAAAGGTCACCATTTTGGAAACTGGCATTTTTTTCAAAAGGCATTGGAAAACACTGATTATTTTTTTTTCCCCCACTCCATTTTCATTTTTTCCCCTCATTCTCTTTTTTTCTTTTCCATTTTCAGTGTCTGGATCCTCTGGTCCTCCCAGTAAATGAAAATGTTCCTTGGAGCAGGAAGCTGCAGGGATGTGTCTGGGTGAAGCCTCCCAGGGATGTCTGGCCCCGAGCTCGGTGGGAACGGATGCTCATTCACTCGGAGCAGACTTTCTTGTGTGGCAGTTGCTGAAAAGTGCCTGGTATCTGCCTGCGCTGTTTCAAATGTAAGTCATTCAAAACATTCCTTGTGTTTTTTAGCTCATAAAACTGCTGAAGTACATCCTGTACAGTGAACAAATTACTCAGCTTTAAGCAGATATTTATGCTAATTATCCATGGGAAGCTGTTTCTGTCATTGTAGTTTTTCATCTGCTGGCATAATATTCGAAAGGTTTTATGTGGCGTTAACTATCAGCAGTAAAATCCCCTGAAAGTAACATGAGAAGGAAGAATCTGCTCTGCATACATTTATTTTCTTTAAATGTTCTTGATTTGCCATCTATGACATGAAAGAGTTTATACTCAGCACCCTCTCCCCATCACTACAGAAGCATTATCTCCTTGCTTGCTCTTGCTTCAGTTTATTTACTGAAGAATATTCATATTTTGTAAATCCCAGGTATTTATTCCCATGATTATTTTGGCATGGTGCATTTTGAGGATGTTTGCTTTGTTTTAAGCAAATCCTTTTTCTGCCTTTGAAAAGCAGAGCACTAGTAAAAACAAAGGCAACAGCAATATTTGTTAATGTAAGTCCACGCTCCTAAAATATTTATTCTTTTTTCATATGAAGAAGATTAAATGCTTGCAAAATTCTACAGACACATGCACATATTTGACCCAGAAGGACGTCTCTTGGGATTTGTAACAGCAAATGTGTGTTGAACAAAACGTCTTGGCCCTGCGCAAACTTACTTTGTGTTCTAAAAGCCAAAAACTTCATTTTAGCATGACCTTAGAAGAATAGTGATACTTTTAGTATTTCCTGGTATTTGGTGCAAGGAATGTTTTTATTTGAATGCAGATGTCATTTGGTTTACAGGAAGGATTTGGTAACATGTCCATGCCAGTACTGCACTTATCCCAAATTTCCTGCTATGGAGGAAGAACATATGTCAAAGCTCACTGTTTGTTAAATTGAAAAGATTCAGTACACCAGAAGCTTCTCTTCTAAACATTGTGACTTTGTGCAATTTACAGAATGTTCTATCTCCATTAAACAATAAACCCTTGACCTCTGGAGCTGGCTTTCAGGATCCTGCTATTTGAGAAGGTAGACATAATGGATGGCAATAATAAATGAAAAGTTCAAGAGGTTAAGAAAAACTGTTTAATTATTTCTCTAGAGCGTGGGCTGCAGAAGAATTGCATATCTGCCTTCTCTCTTGTAGAAACCCTGCAAGGAATGACTCCGGCAGTGCAGCTCGGGCAGGGTATAAAGCAGGTTGCTGGCCCTCAGCTGTGTTTATGAACAAATGGTCTCTAGATACTCTTCCATCCCTGAACCTTTCAGTTTTCTGTGAGTTAACTCCCTGCCAGCAGCGAGCCTGTGCCAGCCCCAAAAACCTCAGCATCTGTTTTGCAAGGATCTTTTATTTGTTAGCATGTGAAAGCTATTGCTCATGTGTGCTTCCCAGCTGTGGTGTACTTGGGCTTGGTATCTTTAAAGAAATCTTTGCCTTATTTGCTTGTTAAACTCAGACACACACAAAGCAGCGCGTTCTCCTCTTGTTATGTGAGCCTGTAACACAACCTCTGCTAACAGGTCACCATTCCCTGCCTTCCTCTACGGTAAAGCAAATCCAGGACAAACTTCACCATGACAAGAAAATCGGTAGGCTTTTCCTTCCTCACCTTGAACAGACATCTCTTTTTTACCCTCCTGTTTGGTTCCTGTCACATTGCTTGCTGCATTTGATTACTACAGGCTTTATCATGGGACTGAAAACCCTGAGCTAAAATCATCATCCAGTTATGCAAGTCACTGTACAAACACCCAGCAAGAGAAAGGCTGCTTCAAAAATATCCACAGCAGGGCAAGGGAAGAGACAGGGATGGGGGGTTGTGCCCAAGGTAACCAAGCACATCCAGGGCAGAGCCCCAAATAGGAGCCTGCTCTTGAGGTCTGACCCTTGGCCACCCGCCCAGGAGCACCGCCTTCTCTTGGACACCCCATGACCTCTGTTGTGATGTCCCTTGGGAGGTCTTCCACTTACATAGAGTGTGGCAGGACACAGGTAAGGGGATGGATGCAGCAGTAGGGTTACCCAAGGAGGAGATGCAGCCTTTCTCCCATTGGGACACAGAGCCCTGTACTGCTATGGGAGGGACCACCCTGGTAGATCTCCATCAGTTTCCAAGGGCAAACAGTCTGCTTTGAGCTTACAGCTTGCCACACAAGACATGGTTAAGGACACAGTTCAGTGGTGGACTTGGCAGTGCTAGGTTAACTGCCAGACTCGATGATCTTAAAGGCCTTTTCCAATCTAAATGATTCTATGATTCTACATCCGACACCCTTTTTTTCTGTCTTGCATGGCTTGAGGTCACTTTTGAGGGTGCTTTGGAAAGGGGGAGTCATCATTTGATGCTGGGCCTGGGAGATGGAGCAGACCTTCCTTTGAGGTAAACCAGCTTGTACATGTGACCTCTAAGATGCTAGATGAACCTGCACTGTCTAGAAAGCTGGCCAAGGGCTTTTTATGACAGCTTTTGAAAGGACCTTAAAAGCTTTTCACATTCACTTTCTCCTTCTAAATGCCTTGATCTACAACTTACACTATCAGGAGTCATTTTCCTAAGATGTGCCTGGTGCAGAAAGCATGGCTTGACTTTGTTCTTTCTGAAAAAGTTCCCCCAAATCAGCTTTCCCTCTCTGCCTACTCTGTTGGGTATGAAAGCATCCAAACGTAAGCCTCTGGTCTCCCCACAGCACCGTCAAGCGGGTGGGAAACGAGACGGCAGGTTGTGACCCTGATGGGACCCGCTCTGTTTAAATAAACAGTCCAGGTTTCATGTAATATTATACTCCACCATGAGCCCTGGAACAATAACAGTGCGGGAACCACTCGCATGACTTCGCTGGGATACATCAACAAACAGAAGGAGCAGTGAGCATTGGTGGCTCATGCTGCAGGTTGCGTGGGACATGCTCTCGGTCTGCCACCAGATAAGCAAAGAAGCTTTCCAGAACCACCACCTGTACAGCATGGAATAAAAAAGTTTGAGACAGAAGATTTTTTTGGCCCGAGGTAAGTTGTAAGAAGAAGTACACAGGGTCATGGTTTCCAAGCATAGAAATTAGGCAAAACAGTCTTATGGCAATGGAGGGGGTCATCCCCAAAATGTCTTTGCAAGCAGTATCCTTTTGCACTGCTGAGCTAGTGATGCAGCCTCCTGCTCAGGTTTGGTTTTTTTCCAAGGGGGAGCTGGTTTTGGTCCATTAGCTAAAGTGAGATGCTGCAGCCATGGCCTGTAGGTGATGAACTCCCCCCAAAAAAGTCCATGGAGGTTGGAGATATCATGAAGTGAGAATGTAATTTGTGTACAGGACATGGGAGCTCATCCTGGCAGAATCACCAAAGCTGAGGATTTTCTCCTCTCTGTCATAGTTCTGGAGTACGTGTCATTTTCCTCACACTGACTTCTTCTAAGAGAAAGCCGTGGGATTTTGAGCTCAGTCTTCCTTGGTAAATTCCCCATCAGCTAATGACTAAAATAACGATTCCCCACCCTGTCCCCTCCCTTCCCCTTGTGGGTGTGGTGGGAGAGCAGTCAAAACCTCTCATTTCCGCTCAAGAAGGTATAAGGAAGAGCTTTGGCTCACAGCAAAAGCTGTCCCTGCTTGACCTGGCTGCGGCAGTATCTGACCCTTTGGCCTGGGAAGGTTCAAGGAGACTGAACAGGATCATGCCTAAGACCCTCCCTTGCATGCTGCTGGTCACGCAAGCTGGCAAGCCCCAGGCTGGGAAACATTCACTGCATCCCACTCCAGGCATTCTTGAGTACCTCTTGGCTCCACGCCACCAGGGCAGCTCCACATCCAACCGGCATCTCGCCAGCACCCATCCAACTGCACCACAGAGCAGCTTTGGGCCATGTTCAAACTACTCATTGCAGCTCCAGTGAGAGATTTAGGCACTCGGACTTCCAAATGACCCAAGATCCTTCCAGCTTTCCCTGTGAGTAATGTGTGCTATACCCTCAGTACTCCTCTCTGGAGTACCTCCAAGTGCCCCATCTGACTCAAAGCCCAGACAGTATTGCAGCAGTGGGGACAGCCCAGGGGACCTGCCTGGCTTACAGATCTCACTCCTAATTATATGTTGTGACACTAATGACTTTGCTCAGCTTGTGGTTCTTCCTTGTGTTTGCACAGTTGCAGATTATGCGTATTGATTCATACCCAGTTTTTCAAGGCTCTTATTGCCCACAATGAACAAAATTATGCTTGTGTTAGGAAAGACAGAAGGCCAGGGAGTGTCTGAGATGCTTGCTGCTCCATGAAATGCAAGGGGAGGATGAGTGAGTCTGCTGTGTATGTCCACCTGAGTGAGCTCCCGGATTGTGGAAGCATTCAGCCTGCCCAATACCTGTGGTTCACTTTTCCTGTCCAGCGATTTTGTAGGAATCTGGGATAGACCAATTACAGGTGTGCCAGAGCAATGTACATGTCCCTGTAGCCCCAGCAGTATGGCCTTTACACTCCTCCACCCCATGGAGAGGATGAGGGGAAAGAGGGTGTACTGCTGCGGGCCTTTCCAACGGCGAGCATGGCCAAGCCTTCGCAGCCCCTTTGCTCTCTTTGCAAACCAAAGCTAATTTGGCCTCCAGCCTAAGGCGACCAGCTGATGTGGGGTTCCCCTTCTACTCAAACCCAAATCCTCAGGCAAAAAAATATTCTTCCTCATGTCAACGTCATCAACTGCAAGCTCTCTGTCTCCAAAGCTCCTCAGGCAGCTTTCCCATCACCGTAGGCCAACAGGTACAAGCGAAGGCAACAACCAAAGAAAGCCCTGAAGTCACTGGTCATCCTGAAAGCAAATGGCACATATTAAGCTTCCTCTCAGGAGATTTTTCTTTTACTTTCTGTTAGTGAGGGAGACTCTGAAGCATACAAGAGACACGGCTGGGGCAGGATATGGCTAAACTCCTAGGTTTTTTTGCTCATACCACATGTCAGCAATGATGTCTTCCTTCTATAAAACCACCCTTCAGCCCAGCCAGGGGAGATACAGACCCACCAGGCTCATGGCTTTCTCTTTTAGAGTGACTCAGGTATTGCTAAGGGCCACATTTTCGAAGGAATAGCTGACACCATATCTTGGCAATTTGAAGACAGCAAAGCAACCACCATGGCAAATTTTCTTCTTCTGTGAGTGCGTACAGAGGAGACTGGAGTCACCCCTTCCCTAAGAACCATCCCTTCTCACCTTTGCACAGCATCATCAGGACAGAGTTCTGGCAGCTTGCAGCTCTGCCAGAGGAACGAGGGGGAAGTAGGTGGCTCAGGAGGTACAAACCTCTTAGGGACACCCTGGCCAGAGAAAAGCCAATGAAAATAATGACTCACTTGACCCCTCACAAGACAGCCAGCACCCAAAGTTTTCCGCACAGTGTTAAAAAACACCACACACTGGCTTCAAATCATGTCGGCCATGCCAGACTCCCACCTGTTTATGTGGAAAACTTTATGCACCCAAACCATGAAGTTTTTGAGCATAATATGTTGAGCAGATTAAGGTTTCTGTGTGCTTTAGTGCTGTCAAAAAATGGTTTCTTAGCCAACATAGGACGATGCGAGGAGGGCACAGAAAGTCTGAGTCTTCAGGAACTCATTTGCAGAGACTCTTTTGTCCCTTAGGCATCCAGAGAGCTCTCACCTCCTGCCCTTCAGTGCACGGAAGCACTGCAGATTCAAGCAAGCTCTGGAGGATGAAAGAAAAGCCCCACTCCTGTACTGTTTTGTAGCTATGCCCTGGGGAAGAGCCTCGACTGAGGTACCCGCTAACAACTGAGATTGAGAGGATGATGGGTACAAAAGCTGGCGCCTATGGCAAAATAGAACATTGACTTAGGTAAAACAGTGCAAGATGTAGGATCCTAAAAGCAGAAGAGCAGATGATTAGAGAGCCTGGTTAGGTAAGAAGGTATGCAAACTGCACAAAATGTTTGTGCACGAGGATGAAACACAAACATCCTCTTTCAGGAGAACTGCCCTTGCCAAGGAGCAATGTCAGGACTAGTGCTGGCTGGCTTTAAGCTAGGAGAAACTGGCTTGTCTGGAGAAACTGAGAAACCTACCAGGACAGAGGCAACAGCACTCCCAGATGCTCTGGAGCCTATGAATGTGGGAAATGGTGCAACCTCCCAGCCAGCTCTTGTGCAAGGGCATTGGGTGTCCTCATCCCAAACTTCAGTCTTCTTTGCTGCCATTTGAATGCTTGCCCCATATTCTGTCCCCTGAAAGGATGGAGAACAGAGCATTTCTTTCCTCTTTGCAGCCGCCTTTTATATATTTTTCCTTCAGCCACAGAACTGCAGAGTGGTTCAGGCTGGGAGGGCCTTGGCAGGTGTGTAGCTTAAACAGGGTCAGCACTGAAGTCAGATCAGTTTGCTCAGGGCTTTTCCAGTCACATCTAGAAAACCTCCAGGGTTTCAGTCTCCAGATTCCTGGATGGTATTAAGTCCCCTTATAAACTTCCTCTTCCCAGGCTGAACAAGACGTGATCCTTTTGCATCCCTATAGGATGTGCTCTAGCCCATCTTGGTGACCATCTGCTAAACTCAGTCCAGTTTATCAGCATTTCGCTTGTACTGGGGACCCAAACCCAGATGCTGCATCACAGCCAAGGTCTAATGAGTGCTCGTTAAATGGGAATCGCCACAACCTCTCACCTGCTCGCTGTGCTCCTGTTTTACGCTTCTCTCTTTACTTGTCACAATTTGCTATGGGTGCCTCAGCAACCAGTTAGAAAAGCTCCAGGCTAGAATAATTTCCAGTAGCAGAATGCAGTTGCATTTCTCAAACCCAGAGCAAGAACTCACTGAAGAATAATAGTAAAAAATGATGTTATTTGACTGAAAAATACATGCCCCAATTACGAATTCTGGTGGTGAATTCTCTTGCTAGACAATCCATGCTGTGAAAGGCTAGGCATCCTGGGGACACTTGCACTAAAGCAATGCAATTCTTCTTTGATGTGTTCTGTTCTTGGAGATTGCTGTGTTGAACTCTAAGTCGATAGAGGTCCTGAGACTGCAGCAGTGAGTGACAGCTTTGTTAAGCTATGATTCATGACTTTGCTACCAAATTCTGATTAATGTTTCGTTCCAAACCCTCCTTGCCCTTGCAATATGCTGTCCATTAGCCTCTGCAAGTATCTGCCTAGAATAACCTTCTTGCTGTGATAGAAGTTGTGTGATTATAGTTATCTAAACGTGTGAATAATTGGAGGTTATGCCATATTACATGCTTCATCAAGTTCTCTATTCAAGTCTCAGGGAAACATTTGAAGTTCAACACTATGTCTCAATTATGCTTGAATTTCTGGCAAGGGAAAAAACAAGTCACTTTAATGAAGCTGTCAAAAACACATTCTGCTTTAAATTTCCTGGGACAATTGGACAATGAAACTTGTTCACTCAGTGAAGAGCTGCCTTCTCCTCATACTCTTAAGAGGCTCTTGAATTTATTGAATTTCTTTCTTGCTAAAGCTCTGAAACTAGATTTTATTAAAAAGAAGTTGTGCAGTAAAAGAGTAAGCTCTGTAAACAATAAATTCTGCACTGAAACATTTATCTCCATACAGTCTATATGGAAAGCAATGCTGGTTCTGTTGGGATGTGTAATGAGTTTGCACTGTGGTGATATTTGTAAATTATAGAAGAAATCAAATAGGTCTGTTGTTACAGCTCTGATGCAATAGTCTTGTTACTGAAAATGAGACTTTATTCTTGTGTGTGCTCTGGAGGACACGTTCTGTACTGGGACGCTGCCCCAGGCAGCTTTGTGCTTCAGGACTTTAATGGGGGAGAAGCCTATCTACAGTCTAACAAATTCTTCTGAAATTCCAGGAGCAAAGAGCAAAGCATTATTGCTGAGTTATAGATGTCAATATTGGACACCATCATGGGCTCTCCAAGGGATTGCTGGACTTTTAGCAGGGAAGCCAGACACCTAGCTGGTTTTTCTCCCAGTGATCACAGCCCTGCAAGCAGCAGGACAAGGGAAACTGGTACAAGCTGAAGCCCAGTGTGAGCACATACCAGCTGAGAGGTGGCTGGCGAAGTCCAAGAGGTTGTCCAGGAAGAGGTAGGAGGGGTAGGAGGATAGTGATAGCATCACCTCTTTAGCTTGTTCTGCCCCTATTTCTAGTGACAAACTGGTTTGGGACTAGGAAGTCACTATTGAGCTTGTCGTGATAACAGGTAGATGACATTACCAGAAAAAAACCCTTTTCTTTTAGGACAGTATTGAGGAGTTTTTCTTTGCACAGCGTCTCCATGGAGTGGAAGCTATCTGCATATCAGCATATCAATATACATTGGGGCTGTAATTTTGTGAAGGAGAAAGGCTGCTGCTCCATCATAACGGGGACCAGGCAAGGACCTGTCCATGATCATTAATTTATGGGCTGTATAAGGTAACACAGGGCAGGAGCATCAGTGGTGACAGAGTAGGAGTGGTGGGTAATGCTTTATGCCCTTGCTCTGTGTGTGCTGAGCAGGGGCCACCAGCCTTGTCCACAGGTCTGGAGGGATGGCTGTGCAATACCATGTCACCCAGGAGATGATGGCAAGGCCAAGTCCTGCGCCTGCCCTGGGGCTTACTCAATGTATCAGACAGCTACACCACTGGGACTGGCGTGACCAGGGTCATCTCCTTGCAGCCTCTGTGCCCTGCTCTCATGCTGGGAGGGCAGGCTGGCAGGCTCAGTGGCAAGTGCACAACCTCACAGCATGCCAAAGCATGAAATCATCTTTCATAGGGACAGTAGCCACACGGGTCATGGCTTTTCCACACCTTCCCCCTCTTTGGATCCTTCCCTTCTTCTCTTGGGGTGCTCCCTGCTGAAAATCCCACAGTGAAGGTCCCCTCTCCAACAAGGGGCTGGCCGTAACTGCAGCCATACTGCTTCTTGCTGCAGCAGTGGCAGGAAACACAAGGGAGTGAAAGGCTGCAGAAAAATCGTTGCAAGGTGAATGACTGAATACAAACCAAGTGTATTTATCTTTCCCGAAATACCGCAAAATACATCCAGGCTTGGCCTACAGTGAAAGCACAAACAGTGAAGAAATCTAAAGTGTGCAGATGCATTGCATACCAGCGTGGAAAAGTGACAGCAAGACAGGGCCAAAACAGGCCAGCCACACTCCCTTGGGAGTCTAGGAAATAAGTGAATCAAAGAGGGCTTGGGGCCAAAGCAGGCCAAAAAAGGATCCCTCAGGAGTCCAGGAAATAAAATGAATCAAAGTGTGTTTGGGGCTGATATAGGCCAACCACAATCCCTCTGGAGTCCAGAAAATGAGTTTAAGTGTTGTGCGGGCCAAGACAGGCTATTAAACTTTCCCCCACCACCGAGCAAGTCAGCTGTGAACTAAAGGAAGTGGGGCCATTCTGCCTTAGTACGGACAGGACCCCAAAGCACATATCAGCAGCCTTCTGCTCTGCCAGTTCCCCTTCTGAATCATGGTGCCTCAAGACGCATGGCTGATGCTTTGGGCTAGTTACCTCCTGTCCGGGACCTTCCGTCTGTAAATTCTTTTAAACTTTCTGTAGTCCCTTAATGAGCTCCTCTGCCGCCTTCCAGCATTGCCCTGGAGGGTCAGCTGCAGATGTTTGGGGCCAAGAGTTGTCCTGGCATTGATCTGCTCATGGCAGGCCATGGCCTGGGGCACTGTTGACCATGCTTGTGGCGGTGCTGGCCACATCTGCAGCAGCATTGGCCATGCTTGCAGTGGTCTTGCCCACATTCAGTCATGGTGTTGGCCATGTTTGTGGCAAAGCTGATCTGTGGACTGCAGTCTTTAAAAAGGAGCAAGAATAAGCTACTTCACTATTCTAGGCTGCCATGTGGGTCTAGGCCCATAGATACTGGTAGGGAGCAAGACATTGATTGCAGCTTCTCATGCTCAACATTTGTTTCTCCACCATGTGCTGCAGAGCCCTTGGGAGCCATGAGTTTTCAGTAGGACAACTAAGCCCAATCTCCTTGGTGTGCTGGTCCTGGTCCCTGGCACCCAGATTGTTGAGTTAATCCATCAGCTGTGGGTCTTCACGTACCCCACTGCCTCCAGCCCAGCATGCTCCTCCAGCACTTTCCCACCATGGGAGTGCCACTGAGCAGAGCAACTGCCTCCAGAGTGGGTCTGTGAGCCCAAGCCCCGTCAGTCCCACAGCTCCTACATCTGTGAGGCTGATGGCCACAGTGTGGGATGGGGCAAAGAGCTGTGGCACCTTCTCAGAGTAGAAGGAGGCAAACATTTTCATGAGGACCTGGTGGAGTACCCCGTCAAGAGTGGCCAGTGGCCCCGTGTCCCTCAATTTACCTTTCTCTGGGGTATCCTGCATTTGGGCATCTCCATATGAGGATTTTTAAATGTATTTTTTTGTTTGGGCTTTTTTTTTTTTGGCAAACAGTCACAACCACAAACCATGGGGGGCCTCAGCACCTTCTCTTTGAGGCTGTCACCGCTATCACTAAGGGGTCATGAAAGGAGTAAAACTAGCGGCCGCTTCATTTTATCCATGAAGCAAATGGCAGGTAAATGGAGAATAAATCAGAGTAGGTACTGACAGTCTGCAGTCAGGAACAGGGATTTACTGCTGCAGAAGGTTTATTAATAGACCTGTGGATATAGCAGCACTGTCTGTAAAGGGCTGTGGGATAATTTAATGACCAGCAAGGACAGAAAGCTGAGATAAGGATAACTGTAGCATCCATATTAGCAATGTTTCCTCTCTGCGGTGGCTTAGCTCCTTCTGAAGGGCCAGCCAGAGATGAAGTAAATCATGGTTAGCCTCACCTTGCGTGTCCCTGTCCTGTGCCCCTCCATTAATGCAAATTGCTATTTACTAGTGACAAAAGTCTTAGATACCAGCACACATCTGAGGGCTGCAGGTGGTTAAGTGTCCCCTTAGGCTGAAGGCCAGAGGGGGACAATGGAGGTTCACCAGGACAAGCACTTCAGCATGGCCTTCAGAGGGAGAGATGCCACCAGCACTGTGCTGCAGCTCTGGAGGGTGAAGAGAGACACACGCTGCCAGTCAGTACCTAAAATGGGACTTTTAAGTAAGTGACCTAATCTTAGTCACCCCTGAAAGCCATAAACAGCTCAGCCAAGGTCATGAGGAGTCTTCTATGAGGTACCTGCTGCTAAAAATGCCACCATCACTCATGTTGCTTTTGGTGACCTTCAGAGCAAATAGGTTTCTTTGCTTCGTGACATGCTTTACCTTCTTAAAATGAACTGAGAACACAAATTTCACACCTTTAGGGTTTCTCTCAGCCTTTTAGCTTTGGGTCAAATTGCTGCTGAGGAAGGGAATTTCTATCATAGGAGGCAGAGATGGAAGTAGCAGCACAAGTGGCCCAAATTGAGTTTATTGGTGTCTCTTTTCCTGATGGACACACCGAAGCAAAGTCATTCCTCTCCCTGCTTCTGTGATATGCAGTAAGTGAATTGACCTGGAGTTTATAATATAGTCTGTTAAAAGAAGTTTCTGGAATTAAATTGAATGTTATGGATGAAAAATGCAAATGCACCCAATGCAGCAAAATCAATGCAAACTCCTTTTTATTTGGTTTAGTGTTGGATGCTCCCCGAAGCCTTCCTAGGAAAGTAAACCCCCATGTCTGTCTTGTAATTAGATCTAAATGATTATGAAATTTTGGGAAATTGGTGTTTATGACACCTGCTGAGGTACACTTCCTCCTCCTGCTGAGAGACGACAACGCAGGAAAAAGACCAAGCCTAACTTGTCTGACCTCCCCCTGACCTACGACAAAATCACTCAAGACAATTTAACTTGAAAAAGTGATGGGCTCCCAGTTGTTTGTTGAACTGAAGAAAATCCGTCTCACTTCCAAGTACTAATTTTCATTATTTTGCAACTTACTTCAGGGGAAAATTCAGAGTTATTTTGAAACCACAGGTGATATGACCCATTAAAACTGGGATTTTTAGGCATTGGTTTTATGCACCAGATGGATAAAGTATCAGTCACTTGCCTGTAGGTGGAAAAATCTTTGCTTAATCCATTAACACTCCCTAGTGTAATACTACCTGTTTTAAGCAAAAGGAAATCTGTTTTCTTACTGTGATTTGATATTGGGAAATAACAGGAGAAGATAAGCTTTATAACAGCTCTGGAAATGTGTCTATGATAATAAATTAAACATGCAGTAAAACCATCCTTGCTGCTTAGCCTACATTGGCATGAGTCTGGCTGCCCACTCTCCCACAAGAGGTCGGGGGGCAAGACAGTCCTGGGACGGGCTACGGACAAAAGGAAGAAAAGATGAGCATCATGTCTCATCCTATGGGTTTCTACCATCCATCCTGCCATTTTCACCATGCTCTGCAGGTGGATGCCCCAATTAATGCAGTGAGAGCAATAATGCAACTGCAGCTGGTTGCAGCTCTTGCAGAGCACCCAGAGGCTGTGGCATTCTTGTATCACTATGGAGAGCATTGCTTTACAGCAGAAATTTTGTCCTTAGCTGCTCCCATTCATTTCTGCACACTCTGAGTGTCCAGATCCAAGAGGGGGATGGCTTCCAAGGCAAGGAAGCACAGATGTTGGGAAATCCAGGAAGGAGGCTCATCTAAGTATTTAAATATGTAGCTGCCTAAGTGCATGGCTTACCCATGGAAACTTGTGCTTCTGATAGGCCCCATCCAATAGTCACTGAAGTCAATGAAAAGACACCCCTAGAGTCAGATGAGGTTAAGCTGCACTTGGAGAAACAAACATTTATGCTCCCTTGAAATGCATATACTTAAAAAGCCATAGCCCATCCATCCATCACATGGCCCTTGACTTCCACATTTCCCCCGAGTTACGGGTTTCCATGCTCCAAACACGTGCCTGTTTCAATGCTACTGGCTAATCTCACTGTTTTTTGCTGGAAGGGATTTCTGTCTAGCAACTAAGTGAAGGTCGAGGGGTGTGTGGGGGTGGTGTTCAGCTTATTATGCCTTTTTCTCTTGTGGTTCTCCCTAGGTTGGTTCCCAAAGCCTCCCATATGGATGCAAACAAAAGTTTACATGAATAATGATGATGGTGATGAATTTGGCCAAGGTTTCAATCTCTCCCGCTTTATGAAAGCAAGAATAGTGCTGCCCTGAACGTTATACCTGCTGGAGTGGTCAGCTGCTATTTTCTCTTATTCCCAATTAAGTAACGCAGAGCTCCTGTTTCTTCTAAAGCAGGGGGAAGATAGGACACATTGCAATATCTTTATCATCTCTTGCATCTTGACACATCTGTAGCAGAGACTGCAGTGGTCTGGGAATAGCTTCCCAGAGTACTGTGTAGTGGTTCTAAAATGTAATCCCACCCACAAATGTAACAAGCTGCTTCTTCAAACTAACAAAGAGCCTTTCGCCATTAGTATCCCACAAGAAAGTCATTCCAGTGTTACATCTTTACAGGAAGAGAAAGAGTAGTTTTTCAGTCTCCTCTGGGAGATTGGTTGGGACCAAACTTTTGAAGATTTCATTCACCTGCAGAGGACAGAAGGTCTTTCGCACTCAAGGCGACCCTGGTGTTCCTGGTGCTATTGTTGGAAAGGCCAGAGGTTAACACCCATAACCCAAAGTCATTTGTTACATGTGGAAGGGTTCCATCCACTGTTTCCCAAGTGCCTACGTGAGCCCAAGGCCCGGCCTGATTCACGCAGCAATCCTCCCCAGGATGCACCTAGGCACCTTGTGACCAAGCTGGCCATGATTTCTGGGCCGAGGCATGGCGTTATCATCTGTATGGAAGCATGTTTCATTTTTTGCCACCATTGAACCCTTAGTATTCCAGATATCCTCCCAGGCTTTGTGACCACTCAGGTACATAAAACTCTAACCCCAGGAGTAGCTAGTAGCTGTGTAGAGGGTCCACCTTGTATAACACCATGGGCTTTGAAGTGTTGAGTGCAGCAGGTCCACACCAGCGCTGGTGACTCCAACCCATTGTTGAGCATGTCAGGTGCCTGGGCCCCATGGGCCAGCCCAGCGTTGCACACCTTGGGGCTGTCCCTCAAGGCAGAACCCAGATCAGAGATGCTAATGCTCTGTGGTGGTTGAGCACTGTCTTGCTCCCTACCACGCACTGGGGCAGACCTGTACTTGCACCGATCGGTATGTATTTCCTAAAGCAGTGTGTACTTTTGCATTTCCTTTCTTCCCTTTTTTTCTCTTTTGCAGCTATGAAGGCCAAATCCAAACCAGAAGTAAATCAGACGTGCAGAGCTCAGACCAGTTTGTCCCAGCTGAAGATCCTTGAGGGATCTAGGATCTCTGCATCTCAGTTGTGCAGGTCCTCAAAGTTCCAGACACAACAGCATTTTCCCAGCCCTTTCTTGCACAAGCCAGGTGAATCCTGCCTTTGTTTTCCCAAGCAATCCCTCTCCACCAACCCTCTCTCTGATGCCTCGAGCCATTTATAAGGTGAGACGGGGACTGTACAGAACACCCTGACTCTCATCTTGGTGTGACGTACATGGTGTGCCTCTTGGAGACTTTTCCTGAAACAGCCTACAAGAGTGCACAGTCTTTTCTCTATTTCCCCCCTTTCCTCTTCTCTTCCTCTGCTCCTGTTTTCAATCATGGACTGCCCGGGCAGCGTAGTGGTCAGGCTTAAAGACTTGCTAGAACTGGATTCAAGATTTATGAGAACTAGATGTAACCAGGCCTCTCCCAGAGGTTTGGGAAGAACAGCTGGAGTCTGGCACTTTCCATCATGACAAGGACTATTAAAAACTAAGAGTTGAACTGCAAACGCGGGGGGAAAAGAAAAAAATGTTTAGGCTTAAAATGCAAAACAAGCGCCTGCAGTATCCAGGCCGTCTGCACAGGGGCCAATTCTGACAGCAAACGGCTTTCGCAGCTGCTGCTCACTTGGGCTTATTTTAGAAACCACTTTAGAAACAAGAGGTTAAAAGAAAAGAGGGAGGGAGGGGGGTTTCAGCGTGAGGGCTGTCTGTGTGCGATCTCTGGATGCAGAGCCCTGACTGGAGCGCGGTGGCGGAGCAGTTCACATCCTGCGCTGTCTGGAGGCCGTTTCGGCCGGGCCACCCCACCCAGCGCTGATGTAATGCACCCCGGCCGGCTGTGTTTGTCGAGATCACTAAGGCGTGCGTGTGTCCGGCCATCCCAAGCCAGGACAGCAAAGCTGCTCCACGACGAGGAGGGAGGGGACGCTGACGATGCAGGGAAATTTGAAGGCCATGAGCTCCCACTTGCACGCTGCATATCCTTGGCACTCCCACCCTGTCCTCACGCTCCACGCTCTCCATCCTCATAGAGCCACCTCAGTGTACAACCTGTCCCATGTTCAAGGACTGCCCAAGGGTTGCCGCCAGCTGGGGTTGGGAAACTCATGGACCTTCAACTGCTGCCACCTGGCTTGCAACCAGGAGTGGGATGGGGGACCTGGAAGGGAAACCAGAAATGGTGTCACTGCTGGAAAACTGTGAACAGCACTAGCATCGAGTCTTCTGGCCAGGTGGCTTGTGCCTTCACTGATGGCAAGGTTGGGGAAGCGTCAGCGTAGCCAGGTTGGCCATATTAATTTTTCCCTTCCTAACCAGCGCAGCACCAATGACTAATCAGACCTGAATTGCACACTGACTGCGGTGTCAGTGTTGGTTCACAGGGGATCCCACACTCCTGACTGCTGCGTCCCACTTAAACACCTACAGCTTTATGGAATGAATCCATACCAGGATATTAGCAAACAAGGCTGTTTAGGTTTGCCAGCATTTTTATCCACCTCTGATCAAGGCTGCTCCATGCTGTAAAATAATATATTTCTAATTCAAAAGGAAAAGAAACAACATCCCTATATCTTCTTTTGCCTGGTCTGCTCCATAGCTTTATCTGACAGATGGCCACCAAATGGAGTGACATCCCAGTGTGGCCAAGCTGAAGGGTTCTGTGCCTTCTTCTGCTCTGAGCATTTTGTCCCCCATTTCACCAAGAAATCTGGGGGTTCTGGCTAGCCAAACACTCATCTCTATCCATGGGTTTTGCTTCATGCCAAACTGTGTTTCAAAGCTGTCCATTTGCCCCAGGCAGTAGTCATAAAAAACTCAAAGACTTTACAGGCTGACCTCAACATCTGTCTGAGTTTCCTATCCGTATGTGGTCCATTGGTGGAGCACCCCTCCCTCTTGACCTGCAATACTAATTGAGGCAACCCCACCACCACCGCCATGGACCTTTTTCCCCAAAATACATGTACCATGAAGTCCTTGGCAGATTGGTGTTCCTGTTGGTGGGGAAAGCTCTGCTAGAGAGATGTGCTGCACAAAGATTGAGTGCGTTACATTTCCAGGCACCCACTAGCAATTCAGTACCCTTCCTGCCAGGCCACGTGCATCATTCCTTCTGCCTGCTGAAGACAACCCAAGGGGAGGCTTTTTCCATGCAATGCCTCATGCTCTGAGGTTCAAAGTCAGCTAAGTAAGCAATGGTGCTGTGTGTCCCCATCTCTACTTGTGCAGGGTCTGACATTTGGCCTGGTATACAGAATGGGGAGACGTGAAGATCAAACCAAGCTGAAGCCAGCCCCCAAGGAAACCAACCACAGGCTGAGTGAAACAAGGGAAATGTGCTAGTGCAAAAAAATGATGAAATTATTCAGGAATAGTCATGATGCCAATCTTAGAAGCTTCTTCCAGATTTCCTGGCAGATAAGAGTGTTATGGTGACTCGCTTTGGTGTAGAAGAAGCTGGTAGCAAGAGAAATGACCTTGTCCCTGGTCAGCTCTCACATTGCCTTGAGGTCCATGGACTTGGGCAGGAGCCTGCTACCTCCTTCCAGTATGCACAAGCAAAGCAAGAAAAGCAATGCAGCCAAGACAGAGGGTATTTAAAAGGTAGAAGGAATACAAAAACTAAAACAAATGACCCATAAATCATAGCTCCCAACTCCATTCTAAAAAAAAAAAAAAAAAAAAAAAAGGAATAGTTGCACAAAAGACAGCTGTAAACAGGGGTTGCATGGCAAAAGAAAGGGAATTCAGCCTTCATGTGCCAAATAAACGAAAATGACAAATAAAGCTGCCGTCTCTAATGAGCTGCAAGATGGGCTGCCAGCTGGTCTCAGCTGAAGCCAGGTTGGTTCAGGAAAGTCCAGTGTACTGTCAAACGAAAGATCTTTTAAGCACAAAGGCACCCGTTTGACCCAGAAAATGTTCAGACATGATGGTGGCATGGGCCAGGCCTCCTTGGGGATGGCAGCCCAGCTGCCTTTCAGCAGAGAGGTTGTTTGGCATCTACATCTGGCAGTGCAGGGTACTCCAAAACTAGGTTTCTCCTCACCCTAAAATAAGCTGAACTTGTTCTTGTAGCTCTACCCAGGAAAGATATCTCTGTGAAGGCCACTTTCTCACGTCTCCAGAAAATATCGGTTTAAATTGCACTTCCTACCTCTGGCTTCTCCCATCATAGCGATGCTAGCCCCAGAGACTGTAAGACTATGACAGGATTTCCCAAAACAGAAAGAAAAAAATATGCAATATCAATATTTCTGAGATGTACCTTTTTCCTTTAAGAAATATCCTTGGTCTTGGAGATTCTGCAATATCATTTCAGCATAGTTCTTAATAGCGTGTAACATAGAGCAAAGGCTGGCAAACAACAGGAACGCAATTATTAGCAGCACTTTTCTAAAAATATTTGTTTCTGGGTTTTTTGTTTAAAAACGTTAAATAATCACCATCTTTTCTTCAATTTTTCACTGTCTCTTAGCAACTGAACAGTTTTGGTTGCACACAGATTTGGGTAAGGAGATAGGGAGTGATTTGGAAAATATGATGTTGCAAAAAGGTGACCTTTTTCTGCTCAGGGTTTTCAGATTGGCCAAACCTCTTGGGAAAAATTACAGTCAACACCAGCCCCAAATAAACTATCCCCTAATGCTACAACATGCAGGCAACAATCTCCCATTAGAAATCTCAATGTATTTATTATTCCTCCTGCTCTTTTGGATTGCCCTCTGCTATGCACTGTGCAAACACAGAAAGAGGGTCTCCTGGAGCTCATAACATCTGCAGAACAGTGGGCACAGGTGTGTTACTGCCTCACACTTGTTGCTGCTCCACGTGAGATATACAGGCAGAATCCGGCCCTGTGGAGTTTCACAGAAGTGGGACATTATCGTACCGGGACTGCAGGCTTGTAACACTGCCAAGACACAACAAAAAAGAGCTGTTTCATGGTGGAGGAATATGAGGAGCACATGTTTGGTCAAGCTGGTGGGCAACGTTGTTCCTTCACCTCCCAAGGCTGGCTGGGTTCTGGTATGCCCGTAAAAACACCCCCAGCTTCCTCCCCTTGCTGTGCAGGCAACAGAAAACCTTGACTTCAGCTCATGCAATTAAAACAAATGCTTGCCACTTGTAAATATTTGTGTTGTTAGCCATCTCACTTCATCCATGGAACTCCTAAAAACAAACAGCAAAACACAACCCTGGCCATTAGAGTAGGACCTGAGGTGTGCTGCAGTCTGAGCTTCCTTGGTGCCTTCAGCAGTAGCCAAACCAGCAGGGGCAGGAGGCCAAGGGGAGCCTGAGACGGGACCCTTGCTGGTCTTTGGATCAACACAATGCTTAGGGAGCGGTGCTGATCCTGTCTGTCTCTGTGTCTCTGTAAGCAAGTCAGTGCCTCTGTGAAAAGACCCTCTTCTCACAGCCTCCCCTGCTTGCTTTGGGTCCCACTGCGTGTGCAGCTGAGGGGACTGTCACGCATGTCCATGTAAAAACTCATGCTCCAGAGGTGGGAAATCCATGTCTGATCTCTTAAGCATGTCTAAACCATCTTCCCCAGCAACGTATCCAGAGTGCTGGTCCTCAACAGGTGTCTACCACCAGTCTATGTGGCACCTATGTATGAGCTTGTATATTGTCCAGGTTTGTTTCAGCTCAGCACAAACAGTACAAAATCAGGTCTTTACAGTGCTTGTCTCCAGGGTTCTGCCTTTTGGCATTTAGGAGTGAGGTGGACAATTATACAGGATTTTTTCTTCCCCCGGGAAAAGACATGAAACCTGGATCATTTCTGGCTTTCCTTGGTGGCTGTCCAAGCAGAAGTTAAAGCTCTCACAGTGATTTCTAAAATACCCCTCTAGATAACACAGCGGCTGGGTTTCAAGGTTATCCTCAAGGGTGTAATAGCAGTATTTCTTCTTCACTGCAACACCATGATCTAATGCACGGTTTCAAGAAGCTTTAGGACAACTTTAAAACTGGAAAGTGTTTTGCAAAAAAAAAAAAGAAAAAAACAAAACAAAACAACCAACAACCAAACCACCCTGTTAATTCCAGACTGCTTTCTTTGTGCTGTTTTGAATAAGTTAGAAAGCAAACTGGGAAAATTTAATTTACACTGGCGGGGGGGCGGGAGAATACTGCTATTCAAGAGGGAAAAAAAAGTCTAAACTGATACTGTTCCACTTCAACAATTATTTGTAGTATATCCCATATATATATATGGAGTATATATATATACAGACATATATATGTATAAAAGTGTTTTTCCCCTCGGGGCTTTCCTTTTAAAGATTTTTGCCTTTTCATATGTGAACTGTAAACAGACTGACAGATGGAATTCTTTTGTATAAACTGTTTCAGATACACTATTCTTCCATGCCTATGTCAGTTGTTTACAGTATCAAGAAGCCACAGATACGCCTAAAAGTAAGGAAAGTTGGAATTTCTGCCAAACATTTGGATACCATCCATCCTCAGAGGCTATACCCTCACTGCACCGGGTGGTGCTGAGGAACTTCTCACTAGAGGCATCTCCACAAGATGTGTGTCAGCAGGAGGCTGGGGGATCTTCAAAGAAAGGGCTGGGGAGGGAAAAGAGGGGCAGTTTTGCAGACTGTGGGCCCACAGATTTGCTGCTGCCAGTGTCTACACTTGCTAATGAGCGTCTAATAGACTGGTGGCTGCTGGGCTGGTGATGGGAACATCTGGAGCTCTCCACGTGGGTGGTGCATGGTCCTCATGGCTTTTTTCTTTTTAGTGTGTGTGTCTGTGTGTTTGTTTGTTTTCCCTCCTTGTTTTCCTGCCCTAAATGCCAGGCAGAGAGTCTAACCTGAAGGGTCATCATGTGCTGGATCTCAATGGCTGTAGCTCCTGGTGTGTGAGTCTTTATCAACCTAGTTTGGGCCTTTAAAGTGTGCAAAAAAACACTGCCTTTGAAGAGAGTCCCAAGGAGTCCTCTTCTAGAAAGAGTCTATTTCACGGAGGCATTGATTTAAGCTGTCTCAGCTAGCAAGCTTCTCAACCCTATCGCAGAAACTGTTGTACTGTGATCCTCAGCCTATATACATATATATATATAGCCTGTCTACACGGCTTTATTTTCCCTGTACTCCACTTCTGGCCCTTACCCTGAGAAGAGCTTCACCTGTGAGGCCTTCAGTCATTGAGAACACCTCCAAATCCTTTGCGCTACTTCTTTTCTCTCCAAGCCATGCTGTGGGTCTTCCTGGAAGAAGGGAAATGGCCACCATGAGCCTGGGCTGGGTCATGCAGCAGAGTTAAATACCACCTCTGGTGTCCTGTGGCTCACAAAGGTTGGAAGAACCCTCCAAGTCCAGCAAAGCTTTGCAAAAACCAGCCACACTAGTGTATTGCACCTCTGCTATAAGGATCCACAGAAGATTGGCCATGCGGCGGGAGTAGGTAAGACCTGCTTCAAGGGAGCCATCTGAGGGGAGGCAGGGAAAAAGCCACTCTGGGAGCAAAGGGGAAGGTTGTCAAGGATTTCTGCAGCATGGTCCATCAGGAAGACCACGGGACCTTCAGGTCTGAGGGACTGGGAGAGACTGAAAGGACCAAACAGTCTTCAGATGAGAAATCCTCCCCCAACATGACTGAAAGCTGGGGAGGGACATTTTATAAGGGCCTGTAGCGATAGAACAAGGGGGAATGTCTTTACATTGAAAGAGGGCAGATTTAGGTTAAACAGTAGGAAGAAAGTCTTTACTGTGAGGGTGGTGAGGCACTGGCACAGCTTGCCCAGTGAAGCTGTGGATGCCCCATCCCTGGAAGTGTTCAAGGGCAGATTGGACAGGGCTGGGAGCAACCTGGGCTGGTAGGAGGTGTCCCTGCCCATGGCAGGGGGTTGGAACTAGATCGTCTTCAAGGTCCCTTCTGACCCAAACCATTCTATGACTCTATGATTTTGTGATAAAAAAGAGGTCCCATGGCACAAAGGAAGGTTTTGCGAGTTTTCAAATTTAGGGAAATTAGAAAAAAGGGCCTCTGAATGACAGTGTGCACGACTTGACCCCAAAAGACTCTCCAGGGATTGTCTTAGAGGCTGACCCCGTTCTTTCCCAGAAGATGTGGTTTGTGAAAGATTTTGGGTTTGTTCACCTGGAAATTTATTCATCCAAATTTGGAACTCAAAAAGGTACGAGCACTGAACACTTGGGGAAAAATCTCCATAAACAACAACACCAACAAACAAACCAAAGAAAACAACATCCAACTGGCCAACACAACCCACCCACCCCAGCCCCCCATATTTGCCATCAGAAGTTGTTTTGCATCACGTCAAGCCCATAATCACCATTGGAACAAAATCAGTCAGGAGCTGGTCTGCGCGACCACCAGAGATGCTCTGTTTGGGGAGTGTGGATACAGCACTGCCCTCTCCTGGCTGGAGAGCCAGAGCTTGCCAGCTCAGCAGCTGCCCAGACACGGTGGGGTGTGGAGCCTGGTCTCCTTGGGCAACCAGGAAACCTGCCCTTGGCACTTACTTGGCAGGTTCAATACCTTCTGATAGCTACTTCTTCATGCCACCATATATATACAGCCACATTTCCACGTTTCCAATGGGAATAACATATTGTAATATTGGGGATATGGTGGCAGACAATGAAGATGTGCTCAAGAAATGCATGGAAGATTCAAGAACAGGCCTGAGAGTTGCTATGCAGGTCTCCAACCTGTAAGGGACCCAGCCCCTTCAGGCTTTCTCCAGTCCTCTGCACCACAAATGCTCCAGCACCAGCTCATCCTTTGCAAAGCCTGCACCCATCCCTCCTTTTCCAGTCAGGTTCTCAGCTGGGAGTCCACCTGAACTGCCTCAAAGACTGTCCACTGTGGGCTGTATGCAGGATAGTAGGATGCATCCTGCAGCATTCCTAGATCATAGTTGTGCTACCCTGGTGAAACCAAACAAGGCTGCACGCAGAAGGATGAGCTCATAGGAGCAGGAAGGAGTGAAGGAAGCTCACTAAGCACATGGGCGAAGTCCATTAATAGATCTGTGCTCTGCTGCTCTAAGAGGAGTGACTTGAATGTGCCAAGATCAGGCTGGACTCTGGAGATGAGCAAGGACCCCATATGGTTGTCCCTTAAATGAAACCCACCCTGACACTGTGTGATTTCACTGTTTCTTTGCAACGCTGTGCAGAGTGTTTGTACCTTTTGTACCTGCCATTTGCAGGTGGGCAGGTCAGCAGGTCCCATCCCTGCTCCTCTGTTCACTGTCGGTGATGTTGTGAACCAAACAGCTCGGAGAATGTGCACACCCCAGCACCTTCCCGAAACACATCTGAGGTGCAAGTGAGGAATCTGGGGGTTATGTGACACATGCTGTAGGAAGGACAAGGGCACACAGAAATCCCAGTTGCGCAAATGGCCTCTTTGGAAGCATATTGTGGCTCTGAGATGGAGAACACCAACACAAGGGTGTGCAGGACTTTTCTGGTTCTCCCTGTGGTGCAGGCAGCACTCAGCTACTTGCCCAGGCAAGCGCTGGCTCCTCTGGCTGAAGGGGAAGAGGGCTGCTCTCCTCTGAGCACACGGGCTGGAGCTGTTGTTCCCGAGGTCTATGTAGCCATGGTGAGCTCTGTGGTCATGTAAACATTACACAATCACAAGCCCCTGCTGTCTGAGGGCAGCGGAGGCACCACCGGACTCCTCCTCTTTGGATTGCTCTTCCTGGGGGAGTGCAGCACTTCGTGAAGTCATGACAGCAAACTCCAGAGGTGCCGGCAAGCCCGTGGCACGCTCTGAATTATACTCACATTGCTGAGAGGATGGGTCACATTTCTGGGAATCCGCCCTGACCTCCTCTGGTGATGCTCTGGCTTCCTGAGGATGGAGAGATGGAACAAATAGATGCTTGTTGCCCAGTCTTCAGTTCCGCTTGAGGAACTTTATGGCTCTGGGTGATTAACAAGCTCCTGAATGCTTGCAAATGTGGCCTTGCCTGGTGGACAGACCTCCTGGAGATATGGTGAGGACAAGGTGATGATGTGGGCGGCACATCCTGGGGCCAATGGGGCAGGAAGCAGGAGGAGACAGTGGTCTGCATCTGCCCCAGTACTCCTAAAGGGCTACCTCTGGGTGACAGCAGGACACCATCTCCAGCACAAGAACTTGATGTGCTCCTTGACTCGGGGAGCAACATGGTTTGCAGGTAAGACCACAGCCTTGTCTGTGATAGGGAAAATCCTATGGACACGTTAATTTCTGCACAAAACCGCCTCCTCTGTTTGGAGAAAGGTATAAACCTGTCCTGCAGCTAAATTTGAGACAGATTGATTGAAGCTCCCTGAACTCTTTTGCCACCTACAGTTTTTAATTTGCAGACTGCAGTTTTCTTTAAAATTTCAGTTTTAAAAATGCAGGAAGAAAAAATTGTACATGGGCAGCTTTAGCCCTTCCTGAGAAGCTGCTGGCTGCTCTGGTGGGAAACGTCAACCCCTCGAAAAAGCTGAGGAGAGGCAAAGCAAGGTGAAAGCAACTTGATTTCTTCAAGTCTTCATCCCCAACAGCTCCCTGCAGCAGCAAGAGAGGGGAAGCTGCGGGTAGAGCCTTGGCCGTCAGGGTTGAGAGGGGCAGAGCATCACGTTGAAGCACAGACCCTCCCCACAAGCTGGTCTTGGGCCAACTCTGAGCCTCCCGGAGCTGGCACAGCTCTGCAGACAGTCGAACAAATGCGAAACGCCCTGTGAGACACTGCCAGTGTGCCGCCGTGAGGAGCTGGGAGGGCTTTTTGTGAAACAGGAGTACGATGAGCAGACCTTTTACCGCCTATTGGAAACAGATTTTTTCTTGACACACAAGCGCAGAAGCGATTCCTTTGGAATGAGAGCCCTGACCAAGGCTGGGCGACAGAAAAGGGTTTCCAGCAAATTGCGGGGAGGAAGGAAATCCGCCCGTGGGACAGACAATATTGTCTTTTGTTTTACTTTGTAGCGCTGATTGTTGAATGCTTTTTGATTTCACAAGAATTTCTGGGTTTTGTAAACTTCCTTCAGAGATTTTTCTGGGAAAAATGGAAACCATGCTCAGGGTTCTCCTTTTCCAAACAAACTACTCAACATTTTCATTCAAATCTAAATTTTCCATGGATAGTAATGCATATTTCTTGACCAGTGTCATAAACACGGTAGGCACTGCATAACTATCTAGATAATATCTGTATTCCAGCAGCGGGAACTTAGGTCAGAGACCTCTTCTGATGGACCTTGTGCAGTAGCACACAACCTTACTCTGAGGACTTCATAATCAGAACAGAAAAGACAATGAGTGAGAGAAAAGAGAAAAATACTATAAATACGCTTTAACAGATGGGGCAATGGGGTGGCAAAAGATGAAGTGATTCGTTTTACGTCACGATCATAGGAAAACTAAGCCAAAAAGAAGAACTAAATTCATCCCTCTTGGAAGGCTCAGCACATATCTTGAACCACAGCCCATCCTTTCCCTCTGATGCTATTGACTTTTGGTCAAGCCTTCACTAGGGGATGGCACTTGGTACAGCGCTATCTGCTGAGGTCAGCCCTCCTTATCAGGGTCTTTCTTGGCTGAGTTATCAAGTTCATCACTTGGCATATGGGCATAATGCGTGATGCCTGCTTGTTCCCTTCATTCCCTCCTGGAAAGACTCAGAGCCCTGGTGAAGCTTTACTCTGTGGCATTGGGTGTAGGCAACGCTGGCGTTGGACATCTTAGGCTTTGCCACTGATTTTGTAATAATAATAATAATAATAACAATAATGATGATGATGACAATAATAATAACAATGATAATAATGATTATGATAACAACAACAAAAATAATAATAATAATAATAAGCAACAAAGCCAGACCTTGATCTTAGTGGCTTTCTCTGGCTGCCTGGCACCTGCAGCCATGATTGAAGGGAGATTGAAGGGATCCTGCAAGGTAAGCAGAGCACCCGTGGCAGTATCACCTCTGCAAGGACAGCAGAACAAGGAGTTTATCCATCATCTGGTAACTTGGGAAGATGCTTGGGCTTGGTTTCATCCCACCTGACATGCTGGCGGATCCCTAGCCGTACTCCTTTGACCATAATGGAAAGCATGTAGAGCAACACATGACCAAAATCTGGAGATTTACACTCACTTTGCTTCCTGCAGCAGCACAAATCATAAGATGGCCAAGGAAGCTGACCCTGTTCTTTGTCTTCCTCCTGTGTTTCTTGCAATGATGGACAAGAATCATTGGACAATGATCACAGGCCAAGTACATCGCCCAGTGATGGGGACAAGCCAGTTGCTGCTGACCACAGAAGCCATCGATGCTTTGGGGAGGGAAGGGCTCGGGGCAGTGCAGTGGCAGTGGGGCATGTTGCTGAGCTCTGTTGGGGCTGGCGTGCGGAGCGGGCTGGGATTAGGGCTGGAACTCACAGCATTTGGGCCATTGTGCAATGCCGGGCAGCTGGAGGGTTTCACTTTTCAGAGGGGAAAAGAAAATGTGAAAAACTAGAACCAGAAAAATCTTTTTCTTCCCTCTGTTTTTTTTTGGGTTTTTTTTTTTTTTTTTTTTTTTTTTTTTTTTTTTTTTTTTTGGACCTATCCAGAGCTTTCCACAATGCTAATGATTTAAACCAGGCCCGGAATATGAATGCAACTCTTAATACTTCTACCTTATTCAGTTACATTGATGAGTCAAGGAGCTGGCTGAGACTGAGATGCAGCAATGTATGTACACGGGCTACAGCTGAAACCTCCCCTTGCATAGACACCTTGTCAGCTAGGGCTGGATCCAGAAGGTTAATAATGTTCTGTCCTTTTGGCTAATTCTGCGAACATGGGAAAGAGAGTATGAATTTAATTTAAAATCTAGACATTCCTTCAGCTCTGGGACAGAGAATACAAAGCTAATTTCACCGGTGGGTGGAGGGAGATGGAACAGGGGCACATCCTGAACTCTGCATGCAGGCCAAATCTGGCCTCGGAGCTGACTCCTTGTGGCATTCGAGCCCATGGGTGTAAGAGAGCAGTGCTGTTTCTTGGGGGGGAATGAGGCTGCACCCTGGTACAGGGCTGAGAAGGTACCTAGGCTGGAGGTCAAGCACCTCGAGTGCAGGCATCCCTTGCTGTCTGGACTTGCAGGCAGTGGTGGGGTGAGCCGTCGGTGTCTCTTCACAGGGACCAGGAGGTGGATGTGGTGTCAGGGTCAGGCCTAAGTAGGGAGCAGAGGAATCCCTCAGCTAAACATCTGCCTGGTGCTGGGAGCAGGCGCTGGGCTTTGCTCTCTGCAGCCCAGCCAGAGATCCTTAAAATGGCCTCCTCTCCCTTTTCAACCATCATCCACATCTTCAGCCTTCTCACAGTCTCCCCTCCTCCATCCTCCGTGCCAAATAAATCTCCTTAGAGTTTAAATAAATGCCATAGTGTCCTAAAAGTCTTGCAGCCTTGACGAGAAAGGGAGAAAAAAAAAAAAAAAAAAAGGAAAGAAAGAAAAGAAAAGGTATTAAACCTGAAAGAGAAATAGTAGATGTGCATCTTCTTCCCTTTGGTCTCTCTGAAGGCTATTAAGTGATGCAGGGTGACTGTGGACAGGTACATGCAAATAATAGGATCAAGGCAGCAGTACAAAGGTTTGTCTCCAATCTTAATGCAGGTGTGGGAGACACAAACCAGGTGGCTAAAAGGCTCCTTTGTTTGAAGCTGTCAGGAGGAGAAGCTGATAATCTCATGCCTCATCCCTAAACTCTCTTTCAGCCGTGTCAAGGCATCTCCTCACATCAGGAAGTCTGCAATGACATGGCTATGTGCTAAGCTCAGTTAATGTGGTCCGAGGTTTAAACACTTCAGGTTGAAAGTGGATAATTGGTGGTGGTGGATTTTAAAAGCTCACACAGGTGCCTTTGAAAAGAGGTCAGGAGTCAAGTGCATCTCTCCTATGAGAAATGGTGAGCCTTTCCTAAGGAGATCAAAATTCTTCCACGGAGAGCCCCAGGGCCTTGTAGGAACTGTTATTAATTTAGTTCTGTATGTTCCAAATAATGGAAAAACGATACCACATGTGTACACGCCTAGGAACCGGGGCACGTTCGCTCTGGATAGATAGGCTTTCACCTGACACTCCTGGATCATTAATTAAGTAATCTGCTCTCAGCCCAAGCAGCAGCAGCAGAGGAGCTGCCGTCAGAGGGAGTTCTCCCAGCTGGGGCACCCAAGGCAGAGGAGGCACTGGGTGCCAAGAGAGGCTGGGGACTGCGTGACTCCAGCCCAAACAGTACCCCTGGGGGCGAGGATAGACCCCTGGCAAGTGTCTCCCTGGGGGTCTGAAGAGCTGCGATGTCTCTTGCTCAGGTTTCCCAAGCAGCCAAGGGGTTTGGGCACCTGGGGCGCACCCTTGCTCCAGCAGGGTGCTGTGCCCAGCCCACGAGCTCTCTGTTTTAAGGGCCATGCTGCAGGCATTATACATGTATACAGCCCACCGGCTGAGACCTCCCTGCCACAGGCAGAGCCTTTTCTCAGCCAAGCAAACACTGCAAGTACCTAAGTAAAGCACACCTTTCAAAGATGACCGTTCTCCCTCGTCACTCTGTTATTTTCTTGAATTGTGCTTCCTTAAGGGAAAGCTGGTGGAAATTTTCTTACAGTAGATTATTTTTGTGTCAGCCACGAGACATAAACTTGCCTGAACACGCAGAACATGAAAGCAGCTTTTGCCTATGGCATATCGGGTTGCAAAGGCCCCGCACTTGCACCAAGCTCTCCCCAGCGGAGCCCTGCACCTGCCCAGAGCTGCGAGGAATTTCACTGGGCTCAGCACGGACCAAAGACAGCTGGGCAGATCAGGGCCAGAAGAAGCTGGTTTTGTCCCATGTTCACCATGTGTTTGAATTTGCAGTCTGAGCACCCGGGATGACATGTGCCAATAAAGCTTTAAATAGCATCGTTATTACTCATATTTGCATTGAAAGCACAATTTGGTCTGCTTTTGTAAGTGGTGGCTATTATTAGCTCCTAACCCCACTGGTGCAGGTGCCTCTAGTTTTATCTGTGCAAACAGCCCCTTTGATTTGAAGACAGTATTATTTGCCATTTTGGTGAGGGCAGCCCAGACACACGCAGAGTCAAGGCGTCACGCGAGAACACGCTTATTTCAATTATGAAAGAGAGAGTGGAATTTGCTCCTTGAAAATGTGCAGATGGGTTTGTTGATGTTTTTTTGAGTGGGATGATACGGCACTTTTAGCGGTGACACACCTACTGGTCCTGGTGGCTGGGTGCTTTGTGAGCAGGTGCTCATTTTGCCAACAAAGCTGTTCAATTAAATAGCTGTTCCCTTCTGTCCTATTTAAATCTTTGTTTCAATTTGTGGCTGGGGAAAATTCAGGAAAGATTATCATTGGTGAAAAGATGTTCTGTATTTGTTATTATTATTTGCTGTAAATTTACTTGTGTGACAGTAGCAAATCAGAGGCTCTGAACTGGCACAAAGCAGAAGTCCCCGCTCCAGAAACTTCAAACTACCACAACTCCCCACCCTCCAAACGGTGCCTCAGAGCTTATCCGTTTCATTCAATTTTATACAACATAATTTGAAACTGAAAATTACTGGGAAACAAAACTAAATTAAGCTTTCACCTTGCAGCATGGGCCGTGGGAGTTATTGAAATGCTTCTTACTTAGTTTCTTACCTGAAGCAATGAAAGCAATGAAACTAATGCTTCCTTGCAGAAAGTTTCACTTCTGACAAAGTGATCTTTCCTGAAGGGACAAATATCTCATTCAAAGATATTTCCCAAGTGCTGGTTGTAAGGAACTTAAGAACAGCACTTTCCCTTTTTTAATTAATATTGTTTGTTGGTGAAATGGCTTAATGGCTGCAGAGTCACTTGACAGATAGGAGGTAACATTGTTCTTAGCCTCCAGCGAATGTAGTGTTTGGCATGACTTCAAAATAACCCTATTGTTTGTCATCTTCTCAAAATACACTATAAAACCCCTGTTAAAAGGAAAGATAACGTTTTCTAAGCATAAGTCAAGTGCCGGGTTGCCTTTTTTAAAGCTGCTTGATGAGAATTAATGGTGTTGGATCTCCTGTTTTAAACACATTTGGCCAGGTTTTCTGGAGGCACCTAATTTATCTTGAGGCTCTTTCATCTATTATCTAACTGTGAGCTTGTTCGTAGCTCATCAGCCATCCTCGTTTTGACAGGGGGCCTTGTGATGAGTAGCCAACAGCATACAGTTTTGGGGCCATGCGTATCTCTAGCAGGAAGGTGATGGGAAAAGGCTAACCTTCTGCCACTCCTCCCAGCACTCACCAAAACCAAAAATAGAGCACATGTCCTGCAAAATCCTTCAGCGTGGCTCCTGCATCCCAATATCAGAGCAGACCCTCTCTGGATCAGGTCTATTTAATGGCCAAATGGCACCCTCATTCCCTTGTGAGTGCTTGAATTGGTATTTGGGGAATATCCTCCTGTCAAGGGGACGCTCCGTGATAGAGAATTGCTTTGGCCAAAGCACAGACAGCGTCCATGGAGCCATCAGTAAAGAGGAGAAAGCAGCAGCAGTTTTGAAAAAAAATAACCTAATAAGGGGGGTGGTGGGGGTGGTGGTGGGAAATACAGAGCTTATGTAAAAGCTCTTGAAATGAAGAGTAGTTTTTCTACAGTTTGGACCCAAGCAAGAATTTTCTGGTATATGATTCAGGACCATCACAGATGTGTAGATTTTGGGTGTGAGCAACAAAGCCATTCTGGAATCAGCTGGAGAAATTTTGCAAAATAAGGACGTCGCCTTCTTTTTTCTGCTTTCAGCATCTATGTATGCAAGCGTTTGGAGTAGCAGCTACGAAGCTGTTGGAAAGTTTGTCACCATAACACTGGCTGTTTATACTTTGTGTGGATGAAAGAACAGCTTTCTTCAATTAGGCTTTGTACTTCAGCTGGCAGGCGGGTGCCGATTGTCTAAAACTCCACCTCTTCACACAACTCATCTCGGGGAGCCGATGGATGCTGCAGCACATCAGTGCACCCGCCTGTGCTGCTGCTCCATTCTGCCCATGATGGGACAGAATGGGACACATCCAACCAGCAACAGCAACCACAAGGACTCAGTTGTATTGACTCCTCTGGCTCGAGGCAACTTTAGAACCATAGACTCACAGAATGGTTTGGGTAGGAAGGGACCTTTACAGGCCATCTAGCCAAACCGCCCTGCAATAAGCAGGGACATCCACAACTCCATCAGGTCACTCAGAGCCCTGTCCAACCTGGCCTTGAATGTTTCCAGGGATGGGGCATCCACCACCCCTCTGGGAACCTGTTCCAGTGTTCCACCACCTTCAGTGTAAAAAATGTCTCCCTTTTATCGAGTCTGATTCTACCCTCTTCTAGTTTAAAACCATTGCCCCTTGACCTATTCGTTCTCGATGCTTTTCCTCTTTAGTCCCTGCTCCATCCACATGCAAGGAGTTGACATACCAGGGAGAAGCCTCCTGGTTCCTAACGAAGAGTTCAATCTCATTTTAAAGCCAGTGGTGGTGTAGGGACGGCAGACTCTTTCCATTGACTTCAGCAAGTTTTGAGTAAGTTGCCTGGATACCTAGCTATGTAACACAGCATGTGTGACTGGCCAGTAGATATCTACTTAATAAGAAACAGTGCACGGGAAGGGAACTGCCTCAATACCAGTGTGGATTTATAAGACACTGATTGCAGTCTGTCATGCAGTTTTGCACATTGAGGGAATTGGGGGGGGTTATGGTTTACCGGAAGCCGATAACAGAGCCATGGCAAAAAATCAAAATGTAACACCCATGGCAGCTCTTCACAAAGAAAACTGACTTATGAATTAGGGTCTAGAGAAATCTGTGATTTTGCCTGGGGATTCCTTTAGAGTGAAATGTGTTTCCTGGGTCAAGCTGTGACAGAGAAAAAATTAGGCAGAGACTGGTGAATGAACAATGGCTTATAACAATTAAAAAAAAACCCCATACATCTTCACACCCAAGCAGGTACATATATCATGCCAATAGTTCTCTCTTATTTGTCATCTCTCCTTTTCTGTTTATATCTTTTACCATAATCAGCCTACAGAAGAAGGGATTACAGGAGGTACGGTTACCTGTTCCATCCCCTGCCAGGGGTTCAGAGCCCTGCAGAGATAATGGTGTGGCTTTGGGCACTCACGTGGCTGACAATCCCCTGCTGAAGCCGGAGCTGGTCATGCTCGGTGGCTGTCTGCATGTGCCAGAGACTCCTCCATGGAGGATGGATGATACCCATGGGAAATCCCAGGGGAATTGTCACCATGAGTGCTCTGATCTTCCTGGCCAGACTCCTACATAGAATCACAGAATCATGGAATGGTTTGGGTTGGAAGGGACCTTAAAGATCACCTAGTTCTGACATGAGCAGGGACACTTTCCACTATCACAGGTCCCTGACCCGTTCCTGCAGCACATGGTGTGTGGGGCTTGGGTGGTGCAGCATCGCCTGTTGCACTCAGAGCCTCCAACATTAGGATTACAGCCCAGCCTAAGCTACTCCTTCAGGGGGCATGGCAGGGACTGCGCCCACACTCAGCCAGCTGCCCAGGGTGCTGTGTCCTCTCTGGGATGTGTCATGACCTGCCAGGCCTGGGAAGACAGGCATGAGGGAAAGCAGGAAGGAATACAAGAGGAAGCCTCACATGGGGAAAATGTCTCATTGCTCTTAGAGAGAACATAGGCTGTATTCGTTCCCACATATCTTCTGTGCTGACCCTCTTAGCAGGACTCTGCCCAGATGAGAGTGTGTCCAAGAGGTGGGGGCCGGGGTGTGTGTATGGGTGTGCGTAGTGAGTGGTGTTGGTGCATGGGGAGGCAGCAAAATCGTGACTCAGAAAGGAGCAATACTTCATGGCATTTGGAGGTTATTTGTAAATCATTTCCCTGGGAATAAACACAAGTACCAATGCTGCGAGACCCTGCTCAGCCTTGGGAGTAAGGATTGGTCTTCATGCTCTGAATTCAGACTCTGATGTTTTATTTTTTTTCCCTCTTCAACCTCAAAATATTTCTTAATAATAACCAAGGGAGAAACAATAGCCCATTCACGTTACGTTCAGCTCTTCTTTGTCCGAGGTCCAACTGGGCATTGCTACTGAGAACTACACTAACCCAAGGCTTGGCAGACCCAGGTGCAACATCCTTCTCTCCTGGGGATTTCCAGTCTAACCCTGAGCCAGGTAATTGGGCAGCTAAATCCCTTTAAAAGTCTGGGCCTTTTCCTCAGTTCCCTCACTGTAATTCCTCCTCTCACAGGTGGGTTGTGAGATTAAACACATGAAAGACTCAGAGGCACTGAATGCCGCAGTGATGAGACCCATCTGACAGAGAGATCAGCTAACCGCCACAGAGCGGAGGGCAGCCTGAGCTGGAAAATGCCTTAGATTTTTCTACCCGACAGCAGGATGGCCTTGTGAATAATTGATTTCCCCCTCGCAAGGCTTGAAGTATATTTTTAGGGAATGCAAACATTTTTATTTTCACTACCTATTTTTCTTTCCTCCTCAATAAATGGCTTTTCCTACACATGGGCTGGCCAGCTGCTCTGAAAATTCAAGAAAAAAAATCTCATTAACTTTCCCAAAGCCTTAATTGTCCCATTTATTTCAAGGCAGTAGGAAAGCCCATCTTTCAGTGACTCCCTCGCCCTGCTAACAACTCACCGTAATCCTTTTCATAATCCCCAGGAATGCCGATCACTCTGGTGCAGTTTGATTCTTCTTGCTGATGAATTGCAGGGTATTTTATATCCTCTTGTCACAAACCCCTTCTTCTGCCTTTACTCTTTCAGCAAGGAAAGTCACTTTTATGTTACCCATCAGGCCTTCCTGCAACATCAGCGACCTTTTTCTCTTAGGTACACAAAAGCAAATGTTCTGGAAGCTCTTTAAAATACCTGAGTAACTGGTAGTAAATGAGTAATTTCCTGTTGTTCTAACCTTTTTTTTTTTTTTTTTTTTTTTTTTCGGATGAATAGTTAAGATAGTTGCATGATCTTCTGTGTTTATGTGGGTAAACATTATCTGGACTCATTCCTGGGCTGATCAAACTGATTTTATAAACAGCCTCTCCAAGCCAAAAAAGGTTTGGGGGTTTTTGTTGGTTTTTTTTTTTTATTTATTTATTTCCACAAGTCTTGGAGGCTGAAGTTTGGGGGATGCTGGTATGCGGGAAAACTACTGTATGCTTGTTGCATTGCAGTAACTGCAAATCTATCCATTCCAATCTTTTTTGAGTTAGCACACTGGGCAAACTAGGTGGTTTTGAAATGACCTCATCCCAGGATCTCAGCAGAAAACAGCCCATGTACATAGCTGAGCCTGGAATGTGAGCGGGACCTCATTCATAAACTTCCTTACTATTTCTTTACACTCAAAGGCAGGAACAAAAATGAGCCAAAACAAGCAGAAACGGTGTTCCGGAGTTAACCAAATGGGAAAATATATAGATGCGCTTTTTTATTTTATTGTGTTATTGAATCAGGATACTTTCAACCATCTGCAGGAGTCTTTCAGTGGCAATACATTCGGCTCTTTCTTGCATTAGACTAGAAATGCCATTAAGCCTTTCCTTTGTTTTAAAATTAATTTTGTGGTAACACTTCCATTTTCTACCAGCTGTAAGGTTTCACTGAAAATATAAAGCTTGAAAAATATGTTATAAGTAGGGAGTTGTATAAAAAGACTATAGCTAGGAGAAGAGGCCTTAATACACTAACAGCAGGCTTTTAATTACAACTGTTAAATAGCAGGGGGGGAGCAATTAATTTTTGCACTTTTTCTGAACAAGAGCACCTAAGGTCTTCATCGTCCTGAAATAGGGAGGCAGATTATATGCTGTCTGTGAACTGTAGGCACATACATGTGAGGTTTTCCTGCTGTGCTGGACTGAGGATGACATTCAGCCTGCAAAACCTGGCTTGGAGACTCCTGACCTTTCCACCTGGCTCCCTGGTGGCACTGGCTAGAGGTCACAGAACAAGGAACTTGCAGATCTGGGGTCCTCAGGCATTTCCCCAGTGAGATGCAGTATTTGGGCACATTTGGAGCCTCAGCCAGATGTGAGCTTCACCACGCTAGGCAATGGTTTCACTGCTTTTAAGTCCCTCTTGTCAGCTTGGCAGTAAAAACTGGGCTGGATGATTATTGCAGTCACTGGAAGAATTTTCTGTGGTCTAATATAAGTGCAACCAAGGAGCTCTGGCATTTGCCTCCAGCAACATGGATTTGCAAGTGGTCTTACTTTTCAGTGCTGGACACTCCCAGGAGGAACTTAGTTTCCAAGAGAAGATGACAGTGGGTGTATTCAGTCCAACACAGCTGTAGGTACGGTACAAACATGCAATTAGAGACAGTTCCTGCCCTGGAGAGCTTGGAGTCTAAATAGACAAACAGATCATCTCCAGATGGTAGGGGCTTAGGTTGAGTTGGTGGGAGAGCGAGTGAGTGCGTGGCACTTCTGCTGCTGGATGCAGACAGATGATCAAAAGGCAAGGAGAGAGGTAAGTGCCTTAGTGGTTGCGTAAAAAGGCGGGGGGGGGGGGGGCTCAGATTTCCTGCGAACAGTCTGCAGAGGTGGGGTAAATATGTGGCGATGGCTGTAGGGCTCATTAGTGCAAGTGATGGGAAGAGCTGGAGGAGGGAAGAGAGAGGATGAGGAAGAAGTCCATTTATGGCAGCTTCTTCCGAAATGCAGGGGGGATGCCAACGAGTGTCAATGCCTGGTGGTGAAGAACAGGTGCAATTTAACTTTATTAGGCAATTGGGAGTTTGCTGTAGAAAGGAGGATTGATGGAGAAGGGCATGCATTTCAGCCAATGTGTAAAGGAAGAATGCAATGGTAAAGAGCTTTTTCACCTCTAACCATGACCAACGTGGAGAGTGAGACTCATGTCTCAAGACCAGAAAGTGGATTGCAAAGGGGGTACCGGGGATTCACACAGACATGTTGATGGAGCAGAAAGCCACCAAGGGGAACTGCAGGCAGTCACATCTAGTGCAGAAAGTCCCTGACCTACAAACATTTGGGAGCTGAGTAGGTTCTTAGGGGAGGTTGCATAAATCTCATACTCTTCCCCAGGCCTGTTGAGGTTTTGGTCACTTCCAGAGACTGGATATTGGACAAGTGAAACCTATGGTCTGACCCACTGGATTGCTCTTGCAGTCCTGCTCCCTGTCATTTGTGCTGCCTTGGTCATCTCAGCCCCCATTTTGAGGGAATGCAGCTGAAATTAAGAGAAGAAACCACTGGTTGCCTGGGAAAACTTCTGAGTATTTATTTCAGACCACAAACACTGTAGGTGGCTCTAAGGTTTGGGAGGATGCAGATGAGAAGGATTTGTGGGAAAGTATTGAATTTCCAGTGGCCAGAACGATAAAAAATAATAAGCAAGAGGCACCTCCAAGTATATGTAGGGCTTCACCAGAGTGGGACAACAAGCAAAGGATCTCCCAGCAGTCAATTGCCATATGCCTCTGTGCTAATTGCAGGAGTTTACCACCAAACATGGGAAAGCTATAGTATTTAACTTGGCAAGAGGCGAGGTGTTTTAACTGGTATAACAGAGATGTGGTTGGGCAGTATAAATCAATGGGCCACAAATTACACAGGAAATTTGGGTCTAACTTTCAGGGTTGAGGAAGGTGGGAAGATGAAGGAATTATAACCTGATATCGTTAAACTATTGCTTCAGGGTAGAGATGACCTTGCTGTAATGCTGCTTAGGTTTCAGATTCCATCTAAAAGGGGCAGGAATACATGGCAAGTCACCCTTTTCCAACAGCTATCTGGTGACACAAAGAGAAAATTTGGAGCAGGCAGGGTGCATACTGACTTGCATATGGAAAGACATGGAGTAATCCCAGTTTTTTGGAAGAAAGTTGTACCAAGTTAGGATCATTTGGATATGATGAACTCATCTAGCACACCACCTGCTCTTTAGCTGGGCTAATTTGCTAATAGAAATGTATTAATATTTGGATGAGGGCTCTTACAAGCTGTAGCTGAAGTGACACCCATCAGTGCGTTCACCTGACAAAGTAACTGGCTCATTTCATGTGCCATGCCAAGGTACGTTCTGTAGGCACTTGGTCGCTACCAGGAAAACTTGGGTCTATTAGAAATAGGAGCTTTACCTATCTATACAGTTGGACTCACTGTCTTCAGACTTCTGTAAGTCCATCATTTTTGGCTAAGAAGGAATCACTATGATCAGTTAAAGAAGATTTTGCAAAGCAGAGGTTGGGAAGCCAGTAAGGTCAGCATGGAGGTGTAAAGCATCCCCTTTGAAAAGACATTCTGTATCATTTGAAGACTCCTCATAACTGAAAGTATTTCACTTTAGACAAACGGAAAAAATGCACACCTAGTTCCTGGTCAGAATTTGTTTAGCTGCATTTTCCAGCTAATGGATTGTCTGGTTTTTTTGTTTGTTTGCTTGTTTTTCTTCTAGTACATTTAGCTTTCCCTCTAGTCAGTAAACATATTCCATCTAGTCTAGATTGAATTTCCAACTGCCTTGTGATTTAAGTTGAGCTAATTGTCATCAGATGATTTGAAATAATCTGATCCAACTTCTTCAGATACCTTGGCAGTTGTAAAAGGATCTCTACCTACTTGCAACAGCCTAGGATCACTTCTAATAATTCAGATCATCTGTAATGCCTTTAAGGACCAATCCAAATTCTGCTAAACCAGCATAAAGGCTCCCCTTGATCTAATAGGCTTCAGACCAGCCTCCAATCTCTCCAAAACAGCAGGTCGTATATCTGACTATAAGGTAAAATGTTTGGCTAAGTGACTACAAAATTCACTGTAATACAAACTGGGGATAATCAGAAGACAATTTTTGTGTATGTGCAAAGTATTAGTGCCCTTAATGATAAAATGTTCATGCTCAACATAATTTTTGGATGAGGCTTGGAAACAGCAGGCTCAAGCTACTTTTCACATGGGAATACCTTGCAGGCAGTAAAGAGCAGATGGAAAAGATCAGCTTAAAGGGAATGAAGTGCTCTTCATGCTACAAAACCCAGGATCTGTAGATGTAAGCTACTGCCACTTTGTTATTAACTGTTTGCACCTAAACAAGTACCCTCACAACACAGAAAAAACTTCTGCTATGTGAAGAGGCTATGCTGAGTAGAGCATGTTGAGTTGTCAGCTGAACCCATTTAGGGAGCAGCTGTGGGCAATCTGCTGGTCCTCCCTCAGGAGATGCTCCATTCCCTTTCCTCCCTGAAAACCAGCATGCCACCAAGGACAAGAAAGCAGTATGGTCCATTTGCCTGTACAGCAGGCCACCCGGTGCCTGGTACCTTTGCCTGTACAGCTAAGGCAACCTGGTACCTGGGTGATGTCTGCGGGAGATCATTCTTCCACCAGCTTTGGCGAGATCGTGGGCAAGCACCTGAGAACACGCAGAGGTGAATGGGTTTGATCTCCACAGACCCTGCCCAGCTGTACCACACTGTGAGGGCTGGTGCCTGGTGATGCTGCAATGCAGTCTGCAGCTTTGTGAGTGGCAGGACTGAAACCGCCAAGTATTTCAATCAAGAGAGCATCAGGACAGAAGGAAATTTTGGGGGAATACAGAAAAGGTCTGTCCGCACCACGGTACTCGTTTCGTGTTTTTGGCAGGGCCCTTTGTATCAGCAGCAATGCCTCATCACTAAACAGATGGGCTGAAAAATCACTTTGTGATATAGATGGGCTGAGAAGAGAAACATATTTTTAAATGAATGTATAGCATAGTCATTCACGGAGTTTTTCCAGAGGGTTGTCTTGTCTGGGGCCCAGCGGACCACATGAGGCTTATGGGTCTGTCTCCCTGTCCTGATGTGCACATTCCCTGCAAGGCTTACGTGGCTGTCACAACCCCCCAGCCCTCTCCTGCATCCCAGGAGAAGGTGGCACAGAGTTGGTAGCTGCCTTACCCATGGTGTCGCCTCGTAGGGATGGGATGTTTTGACAGTGAAAGTGGTTCTACACCAGGGGTTTTGCCCATTATCTGCTGGCTAGAGGCTCAGTTTTTTTCACACACCCAACCAGCACAGACATGTTAAACTGATGCGTTCGATGCAGTGTAAATTATAGTTTACACTTGGTGTCACTGCAGGTTTCTATCCTGTCTAATTTTATGGCACATTCCAGCAGTCCCAGCTAATTCAAGAACAGAAGAATTCATTACAAATACGAGCTTTGCTACTGTTACTGCTTTTGATAGTGTTGCTAGTTCGAAAATCTTTAGTCCGGTGTGTTAACTGTAAGTGCCCAAAGTCATACTTGTTAAATTTCCCTTTCTTTCCCCTATGAACTCCTTGTTTCACTCTTTTATTTACTGTGCTTCCAGCCATAATCAAACTCTCCGTTGTGCAAAATGCAACAAAAATATACAGCCTTAGAGAAACCACACAAAAGCTATCTTTGCTCTACCAAAAAGAGTAAGGTCCAGAACAATGTGGTAACTTACCAGGGGTTCCTCCAGAGCTTGAAAGAAAACATCTCTGAATTCTGCATCCTTTGTCTACAAAGCCCTTTCCCTTGTACCAGTCTTGGAATGATCTCATCTCCCAGGAATGCAACATCCTTCTTAGAAGCATAATGTGGATAACCCACTGGGAATATGCTGCTTGGGAGAACAAGGAGACCAGGGAGCGCTCAGCAAAACTGGAACAGCCAGTGTTTCACAGTAACTTTTTTCTCCCCTTTAGTCTATTTACGGATTTCTCAAAACAAACAAACAAACAAACAAACAAAGTAAGTCTTTTTTATGCTGGTCCTGTAGTTTCTTATCCAACACTGCAGATTTTCAGCTCTATGCTTTTTCTGATCATCCAGCATCTCCATGTGCTCCTGCAGGAGCAGCCCCATGGGACAGTGATCTAGCCCTTCATCTGCAGTGCCACACCTCTAGTCGTGACTTGCAATCATAGTGCTCCTAAGGAAAATATGATAAAACACTTGAGGAATGACCAGTCTGTCTGGTATTTTTGCCATTCCAACTCCCATTTAGTGTGGTGTAGGTGCCTGAATGCAATATCATAGATGCTTCTTGCCTTCTTGTCATCTATGTAGTATGTATGATCAGTTAATATTTGACTTACTTAGATAAATTTTTGATCCTTCTGTGAACCCTACTAAGTAACACTGCATCACAGGTGACTGTCACAGTGAGTGTAGGCATTCAGACACACAGTACTGAAAAGTAGTTACTGGCTTCTCTGTCATAGAAAAAAAATATAAAACTGTGGTTGATTTCTATTTCTTTACATGCCCATAGACCCTGGCCATAGTCATGGAGACTTGGTTCCCTCCATGTGGGCACTGAACTGGGATCTCGAGCAATAGCTGAGTTCCCTGGAGCAGCCACGTTCACCAAAGCAGAGCTGCTAGAACCTGCCAGAAGCGAGGATCTGAATCGCCCCTGGAGAAAGCACTCTTGCTTGCATTTTTCAGAGGCAGAGCTTAATTCATGTAATGTAGGAACCTCAGTTCAAGTGATTTTGGGTACCTTTGGGCTACAGTGCTTTTGTTTTCCTCTCTGTGTGCAAGGAATAAGGACACTGAGACTTTTCTGTGTTTTATAATGGTCGGATTCCTAGTATCTCTGCCCACCCAGGGAAGGTGTGTTTTACATACCAAGTGGAAAGTCCTGCCAGTAAAAGTCTGGGAGAGGACTCCATTGATAGTGCACCCCAGCCCTCCCACTTGTCTGGAGGCACAGAAGACCTGAGTGAAGCCTTCACCCTCAAGAGAAAGCATGCAATGCTAAATCATCTACCGTACAAGGAGACAGAGAACAGATGCTGTTGACTTAAGAAGGGAGTACAAAAGATTTATTCGGTATATTAGCAAAGCCCAAGCTCAGGAGCTCAGGTTGACCTTATCAATAATCAAACCCACTGCCTGCAGACTCTGATCTCTAGCTCACCTTCTTCTGGGGTATTTCACATGCAAAGTTTAGGAAAACCTAGTCCTGAAAAAGACACATAAGAATACTCAGACCTTCAGGAGGTGATAACCATATTACCGCAGAGTATGCCAAAGGCTAGTAACGTTTGAAACAAGAACAGATACTGTATGACTGCCTGGGGACATGAAAGGAACGACACTGCAGAAGCCCAACACAAAAAGAGTGCGTATATCACCCCCAATAATTGTGGCAGTTATTATGTGCTCAAACCAGCCAAGAGAGAAGATGGGGTATGTCCCACTTACAAAAGAAATGGAAATATATGTATTGTTTACAGATGTACCTCACACTGCAGGTTCCCTAGGAAGCACTCTCATTCCACACACAAAAAAATGCTTTTTGTTTGAACTTCATGAAATACCAAGTAGGCTAAAGCAATGAGACATTAATTTCAAACACAGTAGCTATTGCTATCAGTTCTGTTTTCTCAGAGGTGCAATCTCACACTATGGTGCCCAGAAAAGCAGGATATCTGCCAGTCAGTCATGGTGGGAAAAGCTAGGGCTTACCCCTTCAACATGTGCTGAGGAATATCTCCTTCCACCAGTGGCTCTTGTTGCAGCTCTTGTTTGCAGAAGATCTTTTGGATAGCAATACATTGACCTTCAGTGTCTGGCTGGCAGCTTTCTTTTGGCAGCCAGCAAACAATTAAGATTCTTCCTGATTTCTGATTTCTAGAATCCTAGCATGTTATGAAGCTGTAATGAAATGGTTAATGTGTGTGAGACACATGTTAACACTGTGAGTCAAGAAAGAATCTTGACTCAGGGGAAGAGAAACATCTGCAGATACTGAAGAATCATCTCTGTGAATACACCCAACAAAGTAAAGAGGTCAACAAAACCCACATGACAAACATCCAAAATGTGCTGGTGAACAGCAGGTAACTTGTGCAGAAGCAGAAACCAATGCATAGGCAAGCAGACAGCCTGAATTAATGAGCCAAGATAAACCCAGTGCAGAAGTTGATCTACCTTGATCACAACCGAAGAAAGACTTTTATCAGATGTGTTTAAACAAATTCCTATTGCTATTTCTGACTTGTGTCAAGGGAAAAATGTATTTTGCCCCTGAAAGAAAAATCTTACATTTTCTTCTAATTTCACCAGTAAATGAAGAGAAGCCAGAGATCTCATCTTGGCAGCCACTAGCCTTCATTCCCTTTGCTAAGCTGAAAGAAGGTCTAAGATTTTGCTGGACCTGTGCTTGTGCAAAGCAGCAGGAGCAGTGCTGAACATGGGCCATGCAATGTAAAGGCACGTTTAGGAGGCACGCTGGTACTTACCGAGGTCCCAAAGTGGGTGGCATGCCCAGGATCCTCTCTCCCCACGCAGGATGCTCATGCATCATGGCACTGCATTCATCCCACTGCCATAGCTGCCTGTGGTCCTCCAGCAGCACAGCAGCAACACGCATAAGCCAAGGGCTAACCTTGCTCAGCAGCAGATTTCAAAGTATTTTTATATAAAATCAGTCCCATGATAGGCTGTGACATCCTCAGGTTGTGGCACGGAGCTGCCAAGGGCTAGAGCAGTTGCAGAGCTAGCTCCATGCCAGAACAGAAGTTCTCTCAATTCAAGGAGCCAAGATGAGTCAAGACACAAAACCCAAACCCAAACCACCCTGTTACTTTTGTCTTCCTTGGAGACTCACTCAGTGGAATGCAGGGAAGTGGAATGGAAGGGAATCATCTTTGCAGATTTAATGAATTTCTACAGGCAGCAGAGCTCATGGCTGTAAAGAGGTTCTCAGATATAATCACCAACAAAATACAGAAGGGGAAGAGCAACATTACAACCCTGCCTTGTATTAGCACAAAGTCATAACCATGATCACAACCACGTGCCCTGACCTTACGTAGGCAAGGGCCACATCCATCCCCCTCTGCCATTCGGAGGATGTGGCCACTGACACTAATGCTTTACCCCTTAGGCAGGATTGCATCTTTCCAAGACTATCCCAAACAACTGTTTTCCTACCCCATTGCACTCATCCCCTGCTAGGCACATTCAGACTGCAAAGCGATCCTCTGCAGAGTGTGATTTTATAAGAGTCAGCCACTACACTCAAGTAAACTTAAGTTCACAGCTATAAATAGGGTCTTTCATAAGGTGGCGCCTGCAGAAGAAGTTCTGGCACAGTTTTTAACATTTTGAATGAGCAGGGTTTGATGGGAAGCCCGCTGCCTGCCTGGCTTGGCAAACTCTGCAAACCTGTTTGGGTTTAAACATACAGATATCCAGCAGAATGAACTGTTAGCCTGGCTGAGACCATTTCAGCTTATTTCATAAGTGACTTAGGCAGATGTTTAAAGGATTTATGTAAGGTTGGCTGAAGTCAAACACAGGTGTAAGAGATGAAAGGGGAATGGGGAAAATGCACTGTGATGATCATTTTTCCATTTCTGTATTTTTTTTTCCCCTGGCTGTTGATTCTAGTGCCCTTTCCATGCAATGTCTGTGCTGTGAGTCACTGAGAGAAAAAAACAAAACAAAACAAAACAAAACTATTTTTATTTACTACCAGTAAGGAATGAGGTTTTACACAAAGCTGTGCTGTAGCTGTGCTCTCTTCTCCTGTTTCAGCTATCCAGTTTATTTTTGCTTTACTTCAGCTGCTTTTTGCTCACAAGATGTGCTGAGCAGACATTGCCACTCTGAGGAAGGGGAGAAAATGAAAGATGTAGAAATTCACTGCAGTCTGCTCATTATTTGCCTTGCCCAGCATGTAGTACACGAATTTCATGCATGCCTGTGCCAGCCTGGCTTCTGGATATCTCTAGGTGTTGTAGCATAAGCCTTCACACCTTGTTGTGTGGTTCTGGTGCTCAGGCCAAGGTGGGGCAATGCAGAGCAGCCATGTTGTGGTCCCTTAGGAGCCTTCACGCATTGCTTGCACAGGCGCTGCACATAAGTTTTGTCCGTGGAGAGAAAGTACCACCTCACACCATGTCCTCTGTCCCACCCCCAAACACAGGGCATGCACCACTGAGGAGCTTTGGTGCAGAGGGAGAGAGAGGAAAAAGCCTTCAGAGCGCTGGGGTGGACCAAAGTGTGTGCCCTGGAGCATCTCCCACTGCTCTTCCAAACGTGCCATATCTCACCCCTGCCTGCTAACGGGCTCTCTGTTGACTCTAAAGTTGCTTTGGGATTAGGCCTGAAACTAGCACCCACAAACACCCTCTAAGCATCTGTGATCCCACCCAAAAAATAAATCTTCTCTCCTGGCTTTCCAGGTGCATGGGTCACTCACTGCTCCCTGGCATGCTTCAAGCACATCTTAGACACAGTTCAGGTCTGTATCCCTGAACTGGTAGTGGCTATTTCTAGGGCACATCTCAGTGTCTTGTCTGCCAAACTATACCCAGAAGGCAAAGCAAAACCCTGGGGTACACCCTTCCCTGGGGTGAGCCATTGAAATGTGTTAGCTGGAAGTGCTGAGAGGGTGTCTTCAGCCCTGGATGGCCAAGGGATGGTGTATGCTTAGTGGCAACCTCCGTTCATGGATCTCCCCTTTGCATTTTGCATTTTGTGTTTGCATCTTTACAGAAAAACCCTTTCTATGACAGTGCAAAGCTCAAGGAGGGAGATGGAGAGGACATTGGTCCTGGAAATGCTTGCAGGAGAAGCAAAGGGGAAGAAAACAGCATGCAGGCAATTCCCTGGTAATCGTTCCTCCTCGATAATTATGGAGTCGTTACCTGCCTGAAAGCCACAGGTGAAGGCAGAGCATCCCCAGCCGCCGCAGCTGGCAGGGAGGGACGCGAGGCACCAGCCCAGGCTCAGGCAGCCCACTGAAGGTCGGCGGCGGAGGCGGCGGCAGAGCCAGGAGCTGAGCTCACATCTCCCAGCTCCCCAGCCAGTCCCCGACCCACAGGGCCATTTTTTCCTCTCCGTTCTGCCTCATTAGCACTAGTAAGCACTTCTGTCATCAGGGACACGCACACTCTGGTGGGGAGTGTAACATAAATGCCTATTAATAAATGATATAATACTTTCCAGTTTTCAAGGCTTTCTGTGGCGTCCACTCAGCAGCCCTGGCTGACTCAGGCTCTTTTATTTACACCCTTAGCCCTGCCAAACCTGTTGTATGCCATCGCCTGGACTTGCCCCCAGACATACCCGGCTGCTGAAGGATTGCCTCGAGCCGGCCACGCACGCAGCCCCAGATGGGGACCGGGGAGCTGGCGATGCCGGTGGTGAGGCAGGCATGGAAGGAGGAGGAGCCGGCAGGGAAGGGGCCCTGGGCTGGGCTGTTTGGCATTGGAAGGGAGGAGAGGGGCAGCTTTATAACAAATGTTTTGTATTAGCCCTGAAAGCCTCCAGCCCCGAGCTGGGGATCCATCTGCAAACACGGAGCTGGGGCGGGCACTCGCCCGGCGCATCCCAGAGTTATTGCTTCATTCTCCTCACAACAATGTCGCGCAACAGGATGTGTTTTATGGGGACATTAATCCACACAGCAATGGCCTTAATGCATCTCGCCACCCGAGGTGTGTATTAGCTGCCTCTATAATGTATACCCCAGTGGGTTTTATTGCTATTGCAGCATAAATCCTGGGGTTTAGAGCCTTTTAAAACTCTCCTGTTAAGCTCTATCCTTCCAGGTCCCAGTCCAGAGGATGGTGGAAAAAAACCCCAAACCCTCTCACCCTTACCCCATCTCTCACTTGACATGGCAGTTAGCTGAGGAGACATGGGAGCTATTCTCCTGTATTTCCTGAAGAAAAGCAACTATGACGAAGGGATACAGTATGTTCTTCCTTCTTTTCTATTCATGCTACAGCTGTTCACCTACTCAGTGCAATGATTTTATGTTGTCTGCCTGCCAGTACACCCAGTGCCACTTCTAAGACCTCTCTGCCACCAACAGCTGAGTTGCTGCCACCTTTTGCAGCCCTGACAGTCAGCTGGGAGCTGCTCCCCTCTGCCTCTCCAGCCCTTGCTGAATCTCTTCCTATGAAGAGAGAGGTAAGCAGGGGGGGGAAACAGTGCTCTGCTTTTAGGAGGTATTTATATTGTCAAGCCAGCAAAAAAAAGCAGATGCTCTGGCTGTTGAAACAGTGATGAAAATCTTCAGGAGCACACCTGGCCTGTGTGCCATCTATGTGACATCACCATGCCCCAGAGCCACACTGCTGTAACACAGAGGTCCAAGCCATGACTCTGCTTTTTAGCTCCACCTGCAGAAGTCCATCTAAGAACTGCCTATAAACTTGTTTCTAATCCTTTCATTCTTCAGCCAACTCCCTCCATCCACTGCGTATAGACCAGATAGATCCTGCTGTTTGCCACCAAAGGGTCCTTGGGGTTTTTTCCCCCATGCCCAGACATTTCCTATTGGGAAGGTGGGACACTATGGCCATAGGAGATTGCATTTCATTTCTCTCGCACTCTTCCTGTGCTTGCCCCGCACACTTGGATCTACCCCCACCTTGCTGAAGGAACAGCCCGAAGCATTCCTCATTATCAGAGACCTCCCCGCTGAAAAGTAATGTCCTTGCCAAGGACCAAATTGCATTAACTCATTAAGCCTGCACATCTTGACCCAACTGCACTCTTGAAAAGGTCCCCACTTAGCATTTGTCAGGAATGTCAGCAATTTGGATACTTAATGAAACCAGGGAAGGGCTTGTCACTCTAACCATGCTAACGACTAAATGCCCTGTTCCTCTGCACGCCAGCAGTGGCACTGCACAGGACACTGCCCTCTCCCTACGGTGGAGAGCAATAGTGGCACCAGCCACAGGCTAATTCACAGATATGTGTGAGACCTGGTGTTAAGAAGGTGGATTTGGAGGATTGTACTGGTAGGACCCATTCTGCCCTGGACCCCCCAGATGAGCAGGACAGCCTTTGGGATCATGCCATAATACTAACCCTAACAACAGTGGTAACAGAGATGATAATAATTTGCTTTGACATGTTTATGACAAACACTGGCATTAGTTCTTTGCAATTCTTTGTCATGCTGAAGGAAAGCTTTAAGAAATAAAATGATTACCCATTAAACAGGTCACCCGGCAACCCTGACAGCAGAGGCTTCTGACTGGGACAGGCATTAACTCCTATCCCAATATTTACTTTTAGGCTGGTGGCCACAGGGCTCAGAGAGGCTGGCTCAAATTATCAGAAAGCCATCAATTTTAGGATTATCTGTTTTTCATGTTTATGAGAACACCATGGCCCCAGATTAAATCTCTCGTGGGCAGTGTTCACAGGGGCATATGGTTTTCTTCCCAGGACTCTCCATCCTGGAAGGAATGGGGCTCAGTGACCACAGGTGGGGTTTCCAGTAGACTGGCTTTTGGGAGAGGTGGCTAGCAGCCCAGCTGGGGGTTTATGTTTTATACTGCCATCCCCAGTACTGGTGGCCACTGCTAAAGTGATGGCAAGAGAACCCAAAGGACACGTTAGAGCAGCAACAAGAGGCAAGACAAACTCACCAGTTCCAGCCTGCACAGCTGGCTAAGGAAAGCAGGAGAACTTCCACTGGCATTTTACGTGAGACATCTCCTAGCTTAATACAGTTTTTCTCTACATGAACACTTACTGGATTTTAATAGTCAGTTCATGAGGAACTTTTCTGAGTGTGGAAACTGGATTTAACCAAGTAACACCACTTAGCTATTCCCATCAGTTTTGAGAAATGTTGTTTGAGGACTCCATCACACAGAGACAATGTGAAATGCATCTGATGTCTGAAAGCTATCATCAGAGTTTCCTCCAGATGCCAATAAGCCTGGGTCTGTATTTAACTCTTATTTAACAGTACTCCTGTAGAGATGAGTAGCACAGTTCCTTTCCCATCCATTATTGAATGAGGTGTCATTGCCAGCGTCATGGAGAGATGTCCCACCAGCTTATAAGTACATGCTATGGAGGGAACCTCAGTATAATAGTATTCAAGGAATGAGAACATTTCTCCCACTGCTGCCCCTTGGGATACAGAGGAGTCAACATACAAAATGTAATTCTTTTCTGGATGGAAAAAAAATATCCTGAACAACTGCAAGACAATAGACGGGCCTCATTTTCTCTCCTTGCTTTCAGGAGACATGCATGGTAGATATGTGAAGCTTTTCTTGCTGCACACTGAACTGGCAGTGTCACAGAGGGCTGATTTCTCCTCTGCTTTGTGTCCAAGGATGATTTTGAAGCTGAAACCTCACTTTAGCCACGAACAACAACAACTCATGAAGGCCAGCTCGCTGTACTGCGGGGTTAATGGAGATATGCGTGCTATCTGTTTTGGTTATCACAGTGACATAGTTTCTCTATCTGTCATGGAAAACTCATTGACAAAGCTGGAAGTAAACGAAGCTGCAGCTGACCAATGAAGTGTCATTGTTTCGGTCTTGGTCATTGATCTTGCACAATGGCTGGGGTGATGAAACTGTCCCGGCATTCAGATAGTCTCACATGGGAGCAGGCCTGTGGGAAAAGACCACCAGCACCTGGGGTACAGGACTGAAAGCTGGACTTATCTTTGCAGAAACCTCTTCCAGCTGATCTCACTGTTACACCACCTACAGTGTTCAGTCAGGAGGACATCACAGTTCTATTGATCACATTGGATAATCCTTCTCCTGGTCTTGAACACTGGGAAAAACAAGGATGAGTCTGAACTAAGGAAACTTCTAACATTCTGCTGCAGGGGAGAGGTCCCATCTTCACCTTCACAGAGCAAATGGTGTCACACCAGTGAACGGACCTACTCACCCCACAAGGAAGTGGAGAAAGGAAAGTCATATGAGAGATACGGAACCAGTGAGCATGCTCAGATTTGGTAGTGGTGGGGTCTAATGAAACTCCGAACCAAGCAAAACCTAAAACTTATCAAAAGAGAGGAAGCAGGTGGTTAAGCACAAAGATGTAGAGGCAGGCTTGAAGTCATGTTTGCTGTTGTGAAAGACCAAACTATTAAAACATCCCAAGACTTTCAGGATTTTTTCAGCATGGCCCAAACCCAAGATAACCCCAACAGATCATTGATGCAGGTCCACCAAGAAAGGTGGAATCACCCTTGCTTCATTATTGGCATGTTTTTGCCTCTTGTCAAAGCAGGACTTGGTATCAGGGAGTTGAATATTTTGCTTCAGGGCTGGTGTGACTGAAGCTCTAGCTCAAGCCAGTCAGAGTTCAGTATCATTCACAGCCCAGGTTTGGCTGGGATGCGGTTTGAGAAAAAATGTCACTGCTCCAGGGGGTTGTGGCTCATGTGGGACATGGCTGCTCACGCGGTGCATGGGACTGCATGGGATGTGAAGGTGGATTTTTGGGGCACTTGTCTGCAAAGGAAGGACTATGTAGTTTTTGTTTTGTGTAGTTATAAATGTCATACATTATATATCCTTCACCATTTCCTCGTAAGACCACTTTGCTAATGGATATCTGCACCAGGAAACTTTTGTGGCTAGACAGCCAAAATTTTACCTTCTTCACTTTCAGCCTTTCCTTATAACTGTAATTCCTCAGGATTTATGTCATTGCAATATTTGCTTCATTCTACCCCAGTTGCTGCTAGCCAAGCCAGTGATATTTCATTTATTTTAATCTTTCTTCCAGAACTTCCATTTTTCCAGGCTGAATCTTGGTGCCCCCCCCCTTTTTTTTTCCCCTGATGTTTGTCTCATTTGCTAAGGAAAGGTTAAGGCAATATTGCATTATACCCAAAGTGAAAATTATGTTATTAGTGTAGCCCACTGGGTGAAAAGAAGAAGTTGTCTTAACAAGGGTTGACCATTTGCCTTGCCTTTTAACTTTGATAACAGTGACAAGGAAAGAAACCTAAATCACTAACTTAAACTGCTGGTACTGTCTACTTTCTAAAAATAAAAATAAAATAAAATAAAATTTAAATGCAGACATTTTGGGGTTTGGGTGTTGCTGAAACTACTCACATATAAGCACCAGCACTGTCATGTAACACAGACAAATTACTATTTTGTGTGGAGTAACTAGAAGGTATTTTTTCCAGGAACACTTAGATCAGTTACATGTATTCTCTAGTCGTTACCATTTATAATTTTGTGTATAATGAATTTAAACTTTGAGTTGTGTTGCCCTGTGCAAAGAGGAATGCTTGGCTGAATAAATCTGAGAAACTGTTAAATCAGACCCGCAGCAGGCAATTACTAAATATTGAGGGAAATTGCTTCATACATCATGTTATAATTATTTTAACATTAAAGGGAGGAAAATCAGTTTGAATAGGTGTGCAGCCATATTAATAAATTATTTTTGGGTGCTTCCTATTCCATTCGCATTAGCTTTTTCTCAGGGGATAAGATTTCTCTTTGAATTTTGCTGAAATACTTGCTCACAGACCTATGCTTGCAAAATATTTGACCTGTGAAAAAGAAGGTAAAAGCCAAGTGACGGTTATGCTCTTTAGCTTGCATTTTTAAAAACATACCAAATTTCTTACAAAATTTGAAGAAATAAAGAGCTTGCTAACCTCTCAGTAAAACTGTGATTTTATTTGTAGGGCTACTTTTGCTCACTGGAAGCTATGTTTTCTCTAATATATAATTTTTTCTGCTAACAAAATATTCCAATCTAATCTTGACGGTGTTGGAGAAAAAAAAAAACAGATAAAACAGCACAATGTAGATTTCTTTTAAGCCACAAAAATTGGGGTTTAGCCCTTTTTTAAAATATATTTTACTTTTTTTGAGCAACTCTACAATCCACTCATTTTTTCTTTTTTTTGTGTTAGAAAGTGAGGTCAGTCAGGAAAGGTCACGTCATATTCCTGAGAAATTGGCTCAGTTTCCTGGATAGACACTCCTCAGAAAACAGTACTGATAAGAAAGTACCTTTATATATCGATAACATTAATTAAATGCATTTATCCTTTCTTTTGTACATAAGATGTGAGTACGGGGCTCATGCTCGTGTATAGTGTAACTACACCAACATGAATATACCTGTTAAGGAGGAAGGCCTAATATTTTTTTATTAGGCCTTCCTAATAAAAAGAGATGTTTTGCCAGGGAGGTTCTTGGTTTCTAGTGTCCCGGTGAAGCACGGCTGGGGCTGAGCTGTGATAAGGGACCTCAGAATTTCCTCTGGTGGTGGCACGGGTGGGAGATGCATGCACAGCTCCTGAACACTGGTTTCCATGTCTGCCCAAAGTCATGCGTGAGCTTTTCCATCCCTTTCACCCTTGGGAACGGAGCCATTTATCCTTTTGCTGCAGAAGGCTTCACAGCCCTTCCCTCCCAATGAAGGAGCCCTGCGCACACCCACTCCCTGGACCTTGCAAACTTCCCCTGGCCCCTTACCCCAGACCACAATTTCCCCCATCATTTCTCTTGCCAATCCAGCAGCTGCCTTCCTTTGCCACCGCTCCATTCCCTTTCATCTCCCGTTTCTCCTCCCTAACTCATGGGCTACCTTTGATTTTCAAATGCTCATATTCCAGTCCCTCCTTCTCTGGTGGAAACTTTAACAAATGCACCAACATCTGCTATAGTTAGTCATCACACTTAATGTACAGGATATTCCAGCTGGCTTCACTCTCCTTTTATTATGTATTGGAAAGAGGTTTCATCTGCACTCCTCTGGCTTGGCCAGACACAGGCCCAGACTCACCTCCACGTGGTGTGGATGCAGCTGGGGTACCATGGAGCGCCCCTTGGCCACCTGCCCATGGCATCCCCCACTTCAGCACCCCGCTACACCTCAGCTGCTCTCGTGTTTACCCACACAGCCAAGGTGGGACATGCTTGGGTTGTAGGGCCATTCTTTGTGGAGATGCGATGCTCCATGAAGGCAGCCTGAGTTTGAGCAGCTGGTAGACCGAGAGATACCCACTGCTCAAGCATTTACGGGTGGCTGGGGAGATGATCCCTCGCCCTTGCTGCCTACAGTGTAGCTGCAAATTACCAGCCTGCATGGCAAGACCTCCTGGCTTGTGGCTGGGTATGCAAGTATGTGCTACCTGCAGGGTTTCCAGGCAAATCATCAAAAGCTCATGTTTGCAGGAAAGCAACGCCTTTCCAAACCTGAGGACAGAGGAACCACCCCTTCATCCTTGACCTCAGGGAAGGTGCTCAGCTCCTCAGCAGAAAAAGGGAGTTGAAAGAATAGAAACCCTAGCCAAAAGCCCTCATCTCATGGAAAGAATGAGCCAGAATGACCTCAGACACCACCACATGGGCTTCCTCCAAAGCAGATTGAAAATGCAAAGGCTGCCCAAGGGCATTGTTTGGCACTGGGGTTGTCTGGAGCATCAGGCAGGAGAGGGCAGCTGGGAGAAGAGAGTAAAGCACTGGGCATGGTCCTGGGGGAGCCAGCCTCCAAAGAATAAATAAATACCTTTGATCAAAAAAAAAAAAAAAAAGACTTTATGAAAAATCTGGTGTTTGGGTGCAAAAATATATGTTACCCTTTTTCTTCCAGTAAGTGTCCATCAGTTTTCTTAAGTGCCATGGTCTTCAGCTGATCGAGAGCATGTTGAGTGCTGGCAGTCACTGAATGGCACCAGAGAGAGTGAATTTTTTTTCAGAAAGATGGGCTACAAAAAGAAGTTGTCACAAGATTATTGCACAAAGCAAAAGTTAAAACGTGAATAGGGACTGAGGATTTAAAAACTTCAAGGTGCACATATAGACGTGGTGGCCTGGCTGGAGAGCAAGCAGCTGCTGAGCGTTTGAATCACGTTAGTTACATCAGGTGTGCAGTGAAGAAAAACACAACAGAAACACACTGAGGCCATGAATATCCCAAAACAGGTCTTGCGGCTGACTTCACACATGATCTGTGTCCTCGGGAGTTTCCATTTAATTCCCTTTGCAAGACAAGTGGTTTATTTGCTTTCCTAGATAAATATGGACCCACGTCATGCACTTGTTCCCCCGACAACACTTCACAAAGGAGCATTTTTCTCAAGTGTTTGATCATCTTCAGAAAAGAAATAGCAGATGGTTAACACAGTTGTCAGTTTTCTCTAATTGTAGGTGAAACTCCCAGGTCAGGAGGATTTCCAGCTGCTAATGTATTTTCCTCATTTTGGTGTGAAATCATTGAACGTAGAAACTGGGCTTCTAAACTCTGAGAGCTTTATGTCTCAGCCTGGGATCTTTTGATAAATATTATTCTGGGTTAAAAACAAGCTTCCCTAGGACAGCTGTGTGGTTTTCTGTTTGATGGCAAATGTGTAAATCCCTGCTAAAAAGCTTTTTCAGCTATATTTCCTTGCATTGCCCAAGAATTTCCCATCTCCTTCAGAGACCGGCAGGCTTCATATTAAAAACCAAAGATGAAGGTGATCTAAAACCAGTGTGTTTAGGTACCAGGTGCAATGAAACCTGTTGCAAAATGAGCAGACGAGATGTGTTGTGGGGGTATATGCGAAGACTGGGCTCCCATCCTGGATCAGTGCTGGGCTTTGGGGGGCATGCAGGAGGGGTTTCTTGGCTGAGTTCAGGGTGAGCCGTGCAAAACAGACCTGGAGGGAAGCTGATTGCATTATTTTTGAAGACTGAGACTGTGGGATAACAAAATGATGAAGCTTGTCTATGTGATCGATGGGAAAGAAATCCAAGTGGAATCCATTTAAGGTTAAGTTTGGTACTTTCAATTTGAAATATTGACAATAAGTGGAGGAGTCATTCCCTTTAAAGAGTGACATCATCACAAATGGAGCTATCGATGCCCTTCATAAATTTCCCTGAAGTTACTGCAGGTGACAGACAATGTCTTCTAGGAAATGGAGGATGTTCAAGGAAGCTATAAATAACCCCTGCACTGCTATAACCACAGTTTGATATGACAAAACAGAAAAGAATCCAGAGAAATTTGTTGGGAAATGGATGATTTGCCTGTAAAGAACGCTAGATATTCTTTCCAAAGAGTAGATCTTGAAAGTATTTGAAGCACATAGTGTTGGGGCAGATCTTCCAATACATGGCTGGAAATTCAAAAAGTGAGATTAATTTCCACGTGGCTAAAAATACGTGGGAAAATAAAGACAACTCCACCAAATGAAAGAGTCATCCTTTCCTGAACTCATCTGTTGTGATCATTATCTGACACCTCAAATTTGGTAAATGTTCGACAATCATCATATTTATTTTGGAAAATCAGGAAATATTAACTCAGGTGTGCTAATAGTAGTGCCTCGGATATCAGGATGTGCTTCACTTCAGACAGTTTCTGCTTTATTTTAGTGCTCGTATATGCAAGCAAATGCAAGGAGGCTTTAACTTTTACTTAATTGCATGTTTGAAAATAGGTTGCTAAGTGTCGTGTAGCCAAAGTGAATGTGTTTTTTAAAAAAACAATCTCAACACGCCTAAACTCTGCTATATGGTAGAGCAAATCCCAAATATATGAATGTTTTCAATGAAGATTTCCTTAAAAAATATGAAACTGATAACATTTGTGGTAAGTGTTGATAGATTTTAGCCTTGCACCTCTCTAAAAAGAAATATTGAATCTTATATACAAGGAAGCCATGCTTACTTAAAAATAAAAAAGGCTGCAACACTTAGCAGTATATCACAAATTTCTTCTTTTAGTAAAAACAACCCAGTGAGGCCTGGAATAGCGACAAACCCACGCAGGTTCAGAGAGGCAGCAACCAAAACAGGCTGTGTCTTTTGCTAGTGTGAACCAGCATAGCACTGCTGATCTGCACCAGCTTCTGCCTCCTTCCTGCACTGCCATTGTTTGAATGGACACGCTGTAATTTAAGCCAGCATGTTACTGTAATTAAAAAAATACACAAATGACAGAATTTGACTCAATACCCACCATCCTTCATGGTTTACATTTCCTACAGAGGGAGTTAACTGGTAAGATGTACATGTTTATTGGTTTCCTTCTTTGTGCTTTTACAAGTATTTTTCTCTTTGATGATCTAAACCATATGTTGAGGTACTTTGGAGGATTATTTTATCAGTTCCTCTGCAGTACAAGAGAAATACCAGGGCAGAGCCCATAGGTTTGCACACATACACGCCACTAAATCATCCCTTGTTCCTAAGCAGCCAAGCTGCCATATTGATAAATAGTCCGTGTCACATTAATTTAATTCTGAATCACTCTGAGACATCGTTTTGTTACAAATATAAATTTTGTGGTGTAATGGAATGTGTTAAGCCTTTAACAAATGAACATTTAATGGCTGCTCATGAAAAAACATAAATAATCAGAAATAAAATTAACAGGATTGGTAATAAGCATATGAAGCAGCATGGCATGGCCCCACTTCCCTGGAGCAGGGGACAGGTGGGAGCAGCATCCATGTTTTCTCCTTCTCTTTGGTGGGTGCAACTGGGATGTAAGTGCCTGAGCTCAGCATACAAAGTCTAAGTCCTTTTTTTAAGGAACTAAAATTTAAAAAAAAATCTGTTGGACCATTTTTGGTAATAACACTGAAAAACACCTGTCCTTCCTTCAATTACCTTCTACCTTCATTGTTATTATTTCCATGTTGCCTTTCATATATTCCCTTCTGCTACTAGCTGAACCTCACCAATGCCCCATGCTCAGAAAAAAACCTCTTTTTCTCATCATGGCTTTTTAGTAGCTTGTGCATCTGCCGTGTCTCAACATTTGCACAGTGCCAGGAAGAACCAGCATTTTTTTTTCCTCCTTTTTTTCACTGAACCACCTACAGCTATATATATATATTTTATTATTATTATTATTTTCCAGTTGAATGCCTGCAACAGTACCTGTTAGAGGCAGCAGCTTTTCAGGCTGCCCCAGCCTCGCTGGACTTACCCACACACCGTTTTTGGGGGAAGCCGCAACCTCAGCACACAGGAATGGGGATCCGTTAGTCCCCGGGTCAACTGAAGGGCAAGATGTTAAGTACGAAAGTGTTGCATGATTAGTGGCAGTCACTGGAAAGAAGTTTTAATATCTGTGACTATAGGCAGTTTGTGGACTTCCGCCAAAACATTCTCTTTAAATATCAGAAAGTATCCCTAAAATTGCAAGCCTTTGGAGACCACGGCACTCCGCAAACTGCCAAGAAAAACAACACGTAGCGCGTAAATCTAAAACAATCATTTATTCCAGCTATGAAGGGACCAAACGACAAAACACTTACCTAAATGCTTTTTATTTGCATTAACATTTATTCAGAAATTATCTGAAAGCCTTGGGCACTTTGGCTTTATGCATATATCTGCTAAGAGTTAGTGTACAGCTCCTGCGTGGGAATTCCCACCGCTGGGGTGGTGGGGTTAACCAGACTCATGGCTTATGGGGACATGAAAAAGGGGACATAAAACCACCCTGTGTGCCCCTGAGCTTCTCTCTCCTACTTCTCTTTCCTTTGCACCAGAGCTGGCAATCTGTGTGTGGCTAAAGCGTTTCCCCAGCTTTAACTTGAACATCTGAATGCAGAGGGGACCCCTCCTGGTTTGTAATTTATAATGGTTAAAATTCACGTCTGCATTCTAGTTGGAAATGACCTGGGTTCTGCTTCCAGCCCCTGTGCGTACAATACCATCCTCCTCTGCATCAACCTGGCCAAAAAGGTGGTGCTGGTCCTGGTAAATAACCCCTGGCTGCTGCTCTGTGTTTTCCTTACCTGAGGCATGGGATGGTGATATGTTCTCAAGATCCACTGTAAATCAGCGAATCTCTCTCCCTAGGATTTGCTCACGATTTGAAAATCTGACTTGAAACAATCGCCTTCCCCCTAGGGCACCATATGCAACTTCAATATATTAGTGGCGAAGGAAAATATGCTGTGCTTGGCGTTTACAATTCCCACTCTAATTTAGCAGACAGGTGTTTTTGAGGAACAGCTCATCTGGCAAGAAGAAGGAGGGTCACTGGGTTGGGGCTTTTTTTCCTCCCTCTTATTTTCATTAAGGGGGCAGACTTGCAAACAGCTGGTGGAAGAAATTGCTCGGGGGAATGTTGTCCCCCCCCCACATTAATGGCTGCAGGGGAGAGAGTCAGGAGGAGATAGCCATGCTGCTCAAAAAGGTTCCAGCCAAAATTCCTGATTTTGTATGAAACAGCTCCCTGATTATCAAAGGTGACAGGTCGGCTAGACTGCCAGGATCCTGGCTCCAGAGGGCACCAGGATCTTGCCCTTCCCCTGAAAAATAGCCTTTTCCTGAGTTTTTCTCCAGGATAAGAACCAACTTCACTGGTCCTGAAACTTGTGACTTGCATTCCTGCCAGCCAGCCAGAAATTTCTTCCTTAAAGAAAAAAAAAAAAGGGGGGGGGGGGGGGGGGCGGGGAGCAGAATGGGGGGAGAAAATAAGAAAAAAATGTAAGCTAAACTAAATTAGTCCTGTTCTGAGAGCTAAATATGGTCAGGACATCTGTGACCTCCCCCAGCTTCACCCTGGCTGAGCGGGGACAATAGCTGCCATGTGCCACCCTTTGTTGTTGAGCCTGGAAAAGATTTCTAATCCCAGAATAACACACGCGTGCACCCATGCACGTAGACATGCACACACACACACACGAGTGCTGGTAAACTTGCATTTCACATCCAAAAGGGAAAAGTTGGCAGCAGGGCTGCCCTTGCAGTGTTGGAGGGATGAAAGAGCCTCCCCCGCTCCTTGCTTCATAAAACTCATGTGTACACAAGGGTTTTTCTTTCGTCTACAGATGTCCATTTCTAGTGTTACAAGGTGCAAATTCCGAGGTTCGGCAGACGCTGGAAGCTGTGTTCTCGTGTTGAAATGCCGGTATGTGGTCCGCGTGTCTCTGATCTCCAGAGTTTCCTAGCATGACATCTTTCATCATCATCATCAAGTCGGAGGATGTAGATACATGTGGCCACCAGATTCCCTTCCAGCATGAAGACGGGCTGCATCCTTTAATTCCTCTCTTCCCCCTGTTATGGGCAATGCTTTAAAGTCATTCCTGCCCAGCTTCGCAGGATGCCTGGCCTTGCCAGAGAAGTCCTGTAAATAAGGGCACATGCCGAAAGGAGATGGCTGGGGCCCTCACTCCAGCCAGCAATGCTCTAACCTCTCCCTGCCCCTCTTTGAAGGGGATAGGCGAGGGTCACCCCACAAGCCCCTGCTGCTCAGCTCATCTTGCCCAGTGTCAGGAAACGGTGGCCTTTCTCTTTATTTTTTTGGAAGGAAGTGGTTAACTCTTCCTTCACCGCCCCATGATGGGATTCATTTGCAAACGCACTCTTCAATCAAGAGCAAGCAGACCACAGAGATGGCTTGCGTGGGAGGGAAACGGGGCTCGGTGGGAAGCCTGCAGAGAACAGCCACGACCGCCCGCAGCAGAGGACCTCCTACCCTGGCTACTCCCTGTTAAAGTCATCTCGGCCACCCCACTGTGCCTGGTCCCACAGGTGCGGGGTTCGCCGTATGGGAGATCTCCCGCAAGGGCTATCACTTGCATTCGGTGGATATTTCTGATTCGCGTCAAAGTGGAAGCTGCGGCAAGTGTGTGTCAAGTCAGTTTTGGCAAGTCTCATGGCCCTCCCTTTTTTTTTTCTTTTTTTCCCTTCCGTTTTCTTGTTGCTGCTCAGCCCTGCAGAATGTAATTAGAAAATGAGCCATTTATAAAACAAATGTTTCCGGGAGAAACTCCCCTGAACACCCGTGTCATAAAATTATTGAACACAGCATTTCAGAGTGTTCAGGATCCAAAATTTCCTCGGGGCTCACCCCTATCCATTATTCTGCCTCTGCTTCAACTGGGCGGTGACATTTTACTGGCGGCACCCTGTTCCCCTCCGAAAGAGGTTGGCCTTCTGGCTATTCTGCTAACAAACTAACACACCGCTCCCTTGGTGTCCTCCTCCGACTGCTAAAACCATGGTGGGGATGTCATGGTCTTGGGGCTGCCTGGCTCATTCCTCACTCCCCTTCCTAGCACATCTGAGCAGACAGAGGGGGGTGACAGCCCCCCACCCCACATACTGGTGATATTTTCAGAGCTAAGCAAAGCAGCATGGTTTCCAGAGCTGGGATGTCCCCTCCTTTTAGAAACGCTCATAGCTTTTGCTCAAGGTAAACACTTTGGGCTGGAACATCCCGTATTTCACCCTCTGCTGGGATAGGTTTTGCCCAACGACTCAGCTCCCACTAGAGCACCATGTAACTCGCCAGACTTTCCAACACACTCTACAAAGTGCTTTGAGATCCCTGCCAGCTCCCTCTCTGGTCTTCTGGCGCAGTTCAAGAGGCAGATACTAATCTTAACAGCTATATGCTGGCCGGGCCCTGGTTGCCTAAGAGATTCTCCCTGAATTTATTTATTTGGATTTATACAAAAGAGCATAAAAAGGAACACTCCTCCCAGACTCCAGGCTCACCAGCCATAAATTACAAAAACAACTACAATGAAACCACCCACAGTACCTCCCGCCCCCAACATGACTGTTTTCCTCCAACACCCAGCTCTGCAGCAGCAATGTCCAGCTTCTCTGCATGCCTCGGCATTCCCGTGCGGAGACACCGACTGCAGGCAGCCCAGGGACCGGTGCTTTGGGAAGCTCTTGTCCTTGCTCCTTCTTCAGAGCTGCTGGGGTAGCGCTTGTGTGAAAAGCGGAAGAAGCAGTGGACATGATTTCCAGCAGACAGGATGACTCCCCAGCACTTTTAAAAGTCCACGTGGACAAAGCTAGAGTAGCTCAGCTTGTGAATTCACACAGGACGCGGGCAGCCAAAGAGCCCTCAAGTGGTCTTCTGATCCCTGCGGGTCCTCTTGTCCACCTGGTCTCTACAGACAAATAGCTAATCTTGAAAGCCTCTGGTGATGGAGTTTCCACCACCTCCCACACAAAGGAATCCCAGTTCTCGCCCTTGGAAAATGTTTCCTAAGATCTGACCTCAGTCACCCTTGCCCTTAGCCTAATTACTTTATGTGCTAGCCCCAGCAGACATGGAGGACTGCTTTCTATTTCATATCCAGTGGGGAAATTCTAAATGCTCTAAGGCTGTTATCATGTTTTCCCTCAGCTTTCTCCTCTCTAGACTAAACAACCCCAATATTTTCAGTGTCCCCTTGCAGGTCATGTTTTCTAGAGCTCCATTCCTCTTTGTTCTCCTCTGGACCCTCTCCAAGGAGTCCACATCTTTTCTCAAGTGTAGTGCCAAAAGCTGGATTCAATATCCAGCCGAGGTCTTCCTGGGGCTGTGAGGAGCAGATGGATAACTTTGCATATCTTCTGCATAGAGCTGCAAGTCTGATGTCTGTTTTGCTCACAAAAGGCAGAGCGCTGTTGACTCCTCTTCAGCCTGTGATACGCTATGCCCTCCCGAAAAGCGTCAGAGAACCAGACAGGGTCTCTTCTTATCAGCAGGGTCCTCTGACTGAAGGTTATTTGGCTTTGCTTTACAGCTTTTTTTTACTGCTCATGCTGAGTTTTGGCAATTTGAGCAATGTAGAAGCAATCCCTTGAGGTTTGAGTGCCCCAGGGCCATGTTCCCACTGAGGAAAGGAAGACAGCTTATAGCTCTTTAAACATATTGTCATGAATTCACACTCATGCCCTCACTTTATTTCAGACCCTGCATGGTTTTGTCCCAAGAAGGGACAACAAGCTAGTTGTTGCTTCTCTCGCAGAGCTTGTTGCCTTCCCTGATGCAGCTATACCCTAATCCCAGAGAGATGCTACAGATGCTATGCTGACTTGACTTTTGAGGTCATGTTCATCCAGCCTAAGTGTTCCGTGTCACACCAACAAATCTTAAGAGCTACCTACTGCCTTGGGATGGGAAGATGTCTTGGATCCTGACTTGTTCTTCCTTGCAGGCTTGTTCTTGCCTTAGACGGCAGCAAACAGTAGAAGAACAGAGAAAAAGGAGGTGATGGGGTGGGCACTGGTGGGCTGGCACCCTGATCTCCAGGGCCATATGCCCAGGAAAGCTCCCAGAGCATGGCTGGGCTGGGACCAGGGGACAAAATAAGGTTCATGCACTGCTGTGCCAGACTGCACCGCATCTAGGCACTGAACTGAAGGGTGCATCACCTGTGGGTGACCACATGGTCTAGAAAATGATCCAATAAAAACAAGCGTTATAGGATCAGAGGGTAACTCAGGCTGGAAGAAGCCCTGATCCAACAACATCTGAGTTCAGCCCAGGTTGCTCAGACCTTTATTCAGTCAGCCTCAAAAACTTCCAGGGATGGAGACTGCACAGCCTTTTTGGGTCACCTGCTCCAATGCTTGACTATCCTCACCATGAAAAAGGTTTTTCTATATATCCAAAGATTATACACACAGATCACACTCAGTATATTCTCTGCATGCATTTGTCCCAATCTTAAAACCTAGACACAGACCTGAAGCAATCCTAAGACCTTAGTTACAGCTTTACTCACCCTTCTGCTGCCCCTTTTATCCAGAGCATAGTCATAAAGTGGCATTAAGTGACAGATGGGGGTGCCCGTTGTGCAGTAGGATCCAAGTCACTGTGTTGGCAGGGGGATGAAGCAAAGAGAGCACACAGAGAGCAGCTGGCGCAGGGGGCTGCCCCCTCAAATGCAGCCGCATGCCTTTTGGGCTGAAGCCACCTTGTTGGTAGGGGGTGGTGCATGTTCTTGCACAGTGGGGTGCTGTCCTGGAGGGGGCCTTCAGATAACACTGCAATTTCAAAAATATGCAGTGTCAAACAGACATCCAGGCTGAAGTGGAGGCTGCAGGTGGAGTAACACCATTACAGAGATGTTGGACTCATCCCAAGCCCCAGGAGCTAGGGTCAGAGAAATCAGAATTAAATTGAAATGGGAAAGAAATCCAAACCAGTCCAGGGTGTGTTCATTCAGGATATTCTTTCTTTAACTCTGCCCTACAGTCAAGAAATAATGACGCAGTTATAATTCAAGCATGGTTATGTTTGTAGCCCTTGATTAGATTCAACTAATTAGATTCAGCAAAGATTTTTCTTTCTCTCTTCTGTTTTCCTTCATGCTCTTTAAAGTTACGGTGTCATTTGGGGTGGGTGAAGGCTGCCAAACAGTTAACAAACTAACCAGAAAATTCTCAGAAAGATCATCTTATTCTGCCATGTGTTGTTCCCAGTGCACCGGGGAGGCGTAGCAGGGGCAGAAGCAGCCTTCAGCTTGCTGCTGGCATTGGTCCAGTCCCCCAAGGCTGTATCTGGGCTTAATGATGGACCTAGGAAAACTGCTGCTATGACAGTGCAGGAGAGCTTGTGGATCGCTTGGGTTTTGGGTTTGGTTTTTTTTTCAGGAACACACTGCTATGTGATGTTATGATCCATTTTTTTCTATTAGAGCCCAAGGAGTATAGGGCTGGAAATCCTGGTCCCACTGGATCCAAATGCAGAAATCACCTGACTCTGCCAGATTGAGGTTTCACCCCAGTAGAGATTAACAGACAAAACATTGTCCATAAGATAGAAAGGAGAGCCGTACTCTTACAAGAGAACCTCTTAAGCAAGCGTGGATGCACTCTGTATTCAAAAGAAAAGCAAAGTTCAGAAGAAAATAAAAACACCTAAGTATTTTGCCTTGGCTGATCAAAGACATCTGGGACTGCAATGCACAGCTTTAGAGGAAAACCCAGGAAGTTGCTGCCGCACAAATAAAAAGCGACTGATGAAAAAAAGATTAATGCAGAGCAATTTTCTTGGAGATGGCCAGGAAACTAGATAAGACCAGAGAGCAGAGGAGGGATCTACTCTGAGGTGTCCATACCCGTGACAGACTCCAGCAAAGCCACGAAACTGATTGCAGACTGCACCGGCATGGAGCCCAAAGCCAAATGCTAACAAAAGTCAGGAAGCCCAGCAGGAACTGGTGGGTTGCTTTATACATTATAGAACTAGCTATACACACTAGATCTGTAATCCAGCATGGATGGTGGTCATCAACGAAAGATAAACTAGTTACAGAAGGCAGGAACACTTTGAAGCTACATAAATTGAGCTTCTTGGTCTCGCTGAACGGTGCAATGGCCACAGGGTTTCACCTGAGGACTCACAGGCAGAAATGTTAGATTTGCTGAAAGGCCAGGTGAGGTTTTGGGTAATGGAGTCCACCAAGACCTCCAGAGGTGGGAAAGGGGCTGAAAAGATGCAGACAGCAGGGAGCAGAAAGGAGAGAGCAACCAGCCTTGCCAAGGAAATTCCAGGAGTGATGGTAACAGCAGGACTGCCTCCAGCTCCCTCAGCTACTGCTTTAAGATGGGAAAGTAGGAAAAAGGAGGGAAGATGTCCTCAAAAGAAGCAGAGGGATGACACTGATGGGGCTGTGGACTCCCCAGGTTTTGTGGCAGCAGGCGTAGCTATGGGGGTCTGGAAATTTGGGCTGATAATGTCTGAGGATTCTTCTTAGATGGATACAGGGCTGAGCTCTGTCCCACTTTTCAGACTTGTACCTCTTGCAGATATGTAACGACCTGGCTGTCTTTTTATCTTCTGCTAGACACACTTTTGACATAGCTCTGTAGTCACCTGCCTTACAGGGTACCCTGTCACCTGTTAGCTGTGTCCTGCCAGCCAGGGGGGACCACGCTGTCACCTCTGTCAAGCCAGGATGGCCACCTTTCCCATCCCTCTGACCTGGCACAGGTATGTCTGACCTACATCTGTGGTGGTTCTCACAAGCTCCCTCTATAACTATCAGAGACAAATGGGCAAACTGAAGGTGCCCTTTTCCTCTTTTGCAGCAGCAGATGGGTGGATGGGGCCCTGGGAGCACCTATTTCTGCCCATCAGCTCCATAGGGAGCCTGAGAGGACTGGATCATCTGGGAATCTAAAGTCTGATGAAATGCAGCCAGACCTTCATGGATGCTGGTCCATCTCCAGGAGCAGAGGAGAAGTATGCTGCAGAGGGCACCCAGGCTTGGTGCAGTGCCATGGGTTCAGGGGTGGCCCATATTGTCTTTCCAGGGCTCTTCTGCTGCTGCAGGTGAGAGGGACCCATGTCAAGTGGTAGAAGACAAGCTCAGGGCAGGAAAGACCCAGAAGGGTCTCTCTTTCTAGGGATAAGCTTTTATTGTTCTTGCTCCACCATCGCCTGTATTGCCCTCTCCCTACAGATGTTACCTTGCTACTAAAATTAAACTTTCTCAGCATAATCTACCATATTTAAAATCCACTCTGGCTCCCTGAAACTGTGACAGTCTTTTAAACCCCAATATTTTTTAATAGCCCATTTTCTATTCATTATATTTTCTGAGTCTTGAAGGTGATCTCGGGTTTCACACCTGATTTGAGGAAAATTTTTAAACAAATACTGAAATTCTCACTTAGTCACATGACTCCAAGAACTGGGACTTAAGAAATACCACAGAGCTTGCAATAACATTCTGTGAGTTGGCAGCTCTGCCCATCTTTAGGCTTTGCTTGGAGCAATCAAGTTCAAATCTGCAGTTCCTAAAAACACCAGGAAAATCAAAGCACTCCTCAAATGCCATGAGCCAGTGGAGGAAAATGCTTCATCCCTCCACAAAATACAGACAAGACAGCCCATGCCTCCTCCAGCTTACACTCTCCTGTTCCTCTGTGGGAAAACACTCTCTGCTAAGGCAGCAGTTGGCCCATCAGCATCAGTAAAACCTCCAGCGAAGACCCTGTGCCAGGTTGTGCATCTTGTGCTGAGAAAATGGTCCTGAAGGGAATTTTGGCAGAGAAGTGAGTCCATTGTCCTGGGTGATGTCTGCCATAGGTAGGCTTTGAGAAGTCCTTGAGCACCCTGGATCGTTACACATCTCACGATCACAGTAATTAAGCTGAAATGGATTTAGGTGCTGGCTTGAGGCCAAAATGCATGAATATATCCACACCCAGCCTTACTCCAAGCATGACATGTTGGGACAGGGGGTTCGCAGTCTCTAAATGACAGCGAGTAGGAAGAGATGAAGCTGGCATTGATTAACTGAGCTGATTTTCCCAGAAAGAGCAGCGAGGGGGATCTCTCAGCCAGGACCAGCGGCAGGGGGGACCCATGGGTGCTGGCTGGATGAGAGGGTAAACATAAGCAAGAGGCGTCACGCATTCTTCTGTGCATCCCTCACCTACAGCTGGGCTCAGAGAGGAGGTGGCCAGCTTGCCGCTGAAGGGAAGGGTGTGTTAGTGCAGCATCCCAGCTCCCATGTGCACTGCCCCAGAGCCAAACTACCGTTTGATTAATCAATCGTTCGATCCAGCTCTGCCTCCCTCCGCATGCAACGAGCATGAGCTGAACAGCACGCACTCACGGCCTTCAAGGGCTGGCTTAGGCAGCCCCTGATAGCGCTGTTTATACAGCTTCCCGATGGAAACAATGTGGATTTTATTAAACGATCCCATTAATGTTTCTCCATGTTGTCATTGCAGACTTCAAACGATGATTTATGTTGGCTCGTAGGTCTTTGTCCTCGCAGCCGCACCGCAAGCAGCATCCAAGGACAAAGTGTTCTGGGATGGGACGGTGGGAGTCCTGCTGCTCCGGCTGCACGGCCATGCTGAGGTCTGCTCCTCCAGTGCCACACGCCGGGGGAACAAAGGGACCCGCTGGCTGGCCAAGGACAGAAACACAAACCACACTGTCACCTGGGACCATCCTCCGTGCTGCACTGTGGTGTTGGTCTCCCATGCCAATGGCTTAAAGGGATTGTTGCCCAGCACCCGCAGAACCGCAGGCAATTTTTGTACCCTATTTGAAGTGGCACAACTTCTTTTATCCCAGAAAAAGTTGTACCTGTTTGTGCACACTGGTTGTAACCCCAAGAATTACATTTATACTGTCAGGCTGCTATCCCCTCTATTTTCCCCATTTTTTTCACCCCATCATTCCCTGGCTGATTTTACCCCAAAACCAGTTTTGCCTCCTGGCTGCCCATTTTGCATGTATGCCAGTTTTCACCTCAGGAATGAACCAAATAACCCACTCAGTGGGCAAAACCCAGCTATGGAGTCTAGAACTGTCCTCTTTGGGACCTACAAGCTGCAGACAGCCATTCTTGGCCCAGGTAAGGCGTGGCAATACCTGGAGTGACTGAGCAGTTGCTATGGATGGAGCCAGAAGGGCTGTATACCTGGGGCAGCTCTTTATATGTGCTTTGGGAGGTGTCAAGAATCCTGCAAAGTCCATTCTCTTCAAAATACTCACCTGCGTTGCTCTGATGTGTGCTAGGTCTGATGTGGGAGCAGTGTTCTCAGGCTGTGGGAATGAGGCATTCCTGAGACAGCTCTTCCCCAAAAAACTGCAAGGTTTTCGCTGGCAGGTACTACTTTTGTGTGTGTGCCCAAGGGCTTCACTCTCCATGCTCACCCTGAACATCCCCCAGATGACTTGATCGCTCAGTCTTCCTGCCAGTGAGCAAAGGGCTCGCAGCCCTCGTGCAATTTGCCTCGAGAGGATCATTTGAGTGAGATGAGTGCTCTGGGTGGGGGGGTGGTCAGAAAACCAAGCTCAGCAACTGCATGGCCATATGCAGCTGCTGAAAAATCAGTCAAGGAGGTTTGCAGCAAAGCTGCTTTTCATGTGCCCAGGATGGCTGAGTGACTTTGCTCCTTACCCTCCTGTTTAAATACAACCCCGTCCTTGGCTGCAGTGTGAACGTTATTTCACCCTGTGGGAGTCTCTTAGGGAAGATCTTGCTCTTTGGGGAACTGCAGCCACGTTAGAGCAGATATTGTGAAAGGGTTCAAACCACCTCTCTCACATATGTAAGGTCACCATAACCACCATAAAAGAAACCTTCCCAGTTTTTGGAGTCTAGGCTGTGACTGTCTTTGTTGGCAACCACACACACCAAACGTTTCTGGGCTCAAAACTGCACTACTGGTAACTGCAGGGTGATGTCCTATAGAGGATATGGGGGAAGCCTGTGCAGAATAGCAAAAGTGCAGCTCAGTTTCTTGCATATTTTTGCTTTAAAAACCATCACAAGCTGAAAGCAAAAGGCAGAATTAGACCGAACAAAAATGCACCTTGTTGTCATCCACAGGTAAGTCTAAGCATCAATAAGCTTTCCTCACCCAGCTTCAGAAAGCTCACATCTCTGGGCTATGGCCCTCCTTGTGCTTACTTCTTCTTTGTTGCCCTATTACTCCCCTCAGGCCTTCAGTTTATCAAGACATCCTCTGGCCAGCCAGAATTTGACACCCATAGTACAGCAACAAACCTTGGACCAAACTCCAGGAGCTCAGAGTAACGGCCAGACCAGCTCTCCAGGTACTGGCTTGCTAGGACGGGAGCATGGTTGTCATGATGCGCACCAGGCCACCTTGCAGAGGACAGTCACTAGCACACAACTGCTCTCCTTTCCCCCCCACGTTGTCTCCTTGATTGGGTAACGTGTGTCTTCTGGCTGCAGTGAAGGAGGGTGCAAACTTTTGCAGCAGTGACAACACAACCAAAAAGTCTCCACTTTCCTCCCTCCTCAGGATGAAGACTGCTGGGTCTAGTTTGCGGCGCCATTTAAAAGACCAGATTTCTTGCCACTCCAGTGGGAAATGGCAGTATGGAAGCCCAAGTTTCAGATGCCCACCTGGACCTGCCTGAATGGGGACAAACCAAGGGCTGTATCAGAGAAGGTCATGGAGGTGTCCGCATGAGCTTTGCAGGTCAACCCCTTGCCTGGGCAAGGTGGCAGGAGGCGAGCTCTCCTCTGTGGGGTTTTGCAGGGAAATGTTTCTCCTGAGCACCACATAAAGGCTGCCTATATCACTATGGGCTAGCAAAACCCCTAAAAAAGTAAAATACAGCTGAAGGGAAGAATATATTGGTAAGGGAGTCATATGGCTGGCTGGGAAATGCAGGGCTTTGAAAGGGGATGGGGCGGGACAGGAAGAACATTCCTTTCTCACTACAAACGCCTTGAGCCGCTTGGGAAACATCCGACGAGGCCGCCCGCTCGCACCCTGGGGCCAGCAGCATGGGTCCTGCTCGCAGGCAGATGCTGCGCCACAGAGCCACAGGCTCATCCGAGACCACCACCATAGATGGAGAGGGATGAGGTGCCCGGAAAGAGGCAGCCTGAGCTCCAGATGCTCTGGCTGGAAATCACGGCATGTGCCAGGTGCAGGTGGCTGCACGCCGCAGGCTCACCTCGCCTGTGCCTGCTGGTGCTGGCTCGGATCTGCTCGGCTGCATGCATGGAAAAGGAGGGAGAAGGGAGCGTGTTGCTGCGGGGATGTGTTTTGCAGCTCCATGTAGTGCTCACACCTGGATGCCTTCCCCTCTTTCCTCAGAAGATGGGGAGAAGTGCAATTGCTTTGTGCTTGCACCTCAAATGGGGCTTTACAGACCCTTTCCCCCCTTACTATGGGGCACAGACAATTGGGACTGACTTCAAGGCAGGTCTCCTTTCTGCCACCTTGTTCCTCATTCTCCCGTCGCTGCCTTTTCTCTGTCCCATTAATAGGGTTGCCTATTCTTCCCAAAATTTCTGAATTATTGTCAAAAGCAGGGTTTGTAAATACATGGAAGAGAAGAATTAAACAACTTCTTTGCTCCTCTATACTGACAAAGCCATCACTTGGGACATCAAGGCCACCCCAGATGACTAGATGAGAGTAACAACTGCTGAGCTAGCCCTCAGCTCCCTCAGTCCCCACATAAGCGGCACAACCCTCTGTGTTGCCTTCTACAGACATCCAAGAGAGGGGACCCAGCCCTGCTCCCCCACTGCTGCATGCGATGTCACCAAAACTGGCGTCAGGATAGACCCCATCCTGCAGTGGGCTTTTTTTTTGTTCTTCTTTACAAAGGGCTGGCTTTTCCTTTTGATAATTATCAACCACGCTGATGTGCCTTTGCTCCCTTTGAAGTCATTTGTGTCTCCGCACATGCTTGCTGCTGCTTTGAGATGTGTTTTTGTCCCAAAATGCTGAGGACACCCATAAAGAATCACATGGCCCCGCTGCCTCCTCCCTGGCACAGAACCGCATGGGGGAGGTCTCTGCTCCTCCCCAAACAGGTATCAGTTTCCCCAACAAGTGCCAACAGCGCTTGTCTCCTGCAGGTATGATACTGAGTGAGCACTTCTTGTAGAGAAACTCTTCGCATCTGTCCTTCCCTCCTATCAGCTGGCTGATGGCATGGCGTTTTATGGTTCTAAATTTGATGTCCCAACTGTGCTCTGCTTGGCAACACTAAGATTGATGCAATGCAGAGGACGCAGCCTGCGAACGCACACGCAGCTGCGCATGCTCCCACCCAGGTCCCCGCACCACCCTGGTGACACGCAGCACATGGCACGGGGCTGACAAAGTGGCAAGGCACAGGGGGAGCACAGGGAGACCCCGAGGGGAGCAAAGAGCCTGATTTCAGCAGGGATGGGAGCGGGGTTTCTCCAATCAACACAACCCAGGGCTGGGCAGGGTCCAGCACCCCCAGGGCTCAGCTTTGCTATGCCTGGATAAAGCCACTGCAGAAGCTGCAATGGCAGCCAGCAGGGATGCAGGCAGAGCACATCTCACCCTTGGCAGGCAACAGGTAGGGAGTAGAATTCCCTCCTTTATTTTCTCATCCTGACCAGAAACGAAGATTTTTGGAGCTGGTGGGAGAGGCGTGATAGTTTAAATCAACAGTTTGCTGTTAGCGCTGAAGAAGCCTGCTCTGCACGTTACCCAGTAAACAAACTGTGCTCTGAGAAAGAAAGGCCTGTTTATAAAAGCTCCTCTTGACATTCGCCTCCTCAAACATAGCAAAACATGTGCTAGAAATAGATGCATGAATGATCGAGTCTGTTTTGAGTCTCCTCTCTTCAACAACCAAGGAAATCCCTATGTACAAACATTTAAACTGTAACATCTGGAGTGCAGTAATTTTATCTTGAAGATCCACATCAAACAAACCTGCAGCTCAGACCAAGAAGATATACAAATACTTCCCCAAGGAGACCCCAGTCTTACAACTTGGGTACCAGGAGACCTGTGATTTAAAAGAAAGATAATTCAGCATCTCTTTATTCACGCCTGACAAGTATGCCTTCAAAGGGCATTAGCATGAAATTATCGCTCTTAATCAAACCGAAAGTAAACCAGATTTGTCCCAATTATTCGATGCAGGCCTTGAAATACCCGTTTTAAAATTTATAACCCAAGAAACCCTATGTAACATTTGCAGCCAGAACTTTACCCAAGAAATTTCACTTCGGTTACACTTTTTCTGTACAGCTGACCTGCTAAAATAAGCACCCAGCCATATATAGCACAGTACGTTGGCACTCACAGCAGTGGGGAATGACTGGATTCAATTTTCCGTGGAAGATGACAATTAAAATTGCTTTCTTTGGTGTATCCCATCCTTTCTGTTGTTTTTCTGTGCTCTCCAAGTACAGAGTAAATTTAGGACGCCGAGCTCCTTTTCCTTCAAAATCTCACTTCCAGTTTCCATCTTATTAAAGACATGACTTAACTTTAATGTGTGTAACATAAACGGCATCGTAAAGAGGAAGAATTAAAACAGTGTGGGAACATTTGTAGTTTCAAGAGGGGGAAATGGCACAGCTTATTTCCTTTTTGGTTGTTGTTGTTTATCCAGTGGATAAACTTTGGCATTCCCTCTCCTACCGAATACTTCGCCTGCCTTGCAATAATTGGGAATTCCACTTTTTGCAAAGTTGTTATATTATATCCACAAATAATCCATCTTGTCAAGTCCATCTCGTACGTCGAAGATAAAGTTGGAGCTGAGTCACTGCAGACATCTGGAGAAGGTTCATTACTTGTAATTGCGAGCCCCTCTGTTAATGCACCCCATGAGAAAGGAGCTGACAGGCTGCATATTTCTGCAAACTGTTCCCAGAAAGAACCAATTTCCTGACTTCCATGTGGTGTCAATAATATAGGCATGAGATGGAGCAGTGCTTATGAAATATTAAATCTGCTTACAGGACCTAGCTATAAGCAAATTCAGACCACCTGGGAGATGGAGGTTTGCACCGGGTATGTAGAGTTTGGCACTCACCTGGTATATGAGACCGATGGGCTCAAATCTATGCATTTTGGCTTATTTACCACAGAACTTCCTGACAGTAGGGGTGGGGGGAGGAAAAGGCAGACGGTGGAGGGAGTAAAACACATTTCTTCACGTTTAGGACTCAAACCTTTCAAATCACTGACATTATTAAATTTACTATCACAGGCAGTCAGAGATCTTATTATTCATCAGCAAAAAAAAAAAAAAAAAAAAGTCTGATATTTCATGGCTTTTGAGTTAGATCATTTTGGTTCATGCCAATGAAAACAAAGCATTAGTGTTTTGATGTTTTAATATAATGATTTAATTCTCTCATTGATATTAGAACCCAGAAACACAACAAACACGAAGACCCCTTCAAAATCCTTGAGTCGGAGCAAAGGCTCTTAAATCACTTCAGCACTCCAACCTCCCGTTTCACAGCATGTGTTTTATACTGGGGACTTTGCAAAGAGGGGGTCCTTGCCATTGCAAACGTGCAGTTTGATAGCGCTAACCTGCATTCGGCAAGCTTGCCTGGGTAAATTGAAAAACATCTGGGCTCTTTCTGCTGGCAAAAGCTGCTGCTTCCTTGACCTCAGAGCAGATCCGTCAACTCGAGCTCCGACACAGCCCCTTCAGTTTTCCACTCTTTGTGCGCTGCTCCCCAGGAGGTAACCCAGCACCCCCGGACTGGGAGCAGATGGAGACGTGGAGCCACAGGCATGGGGAGAAAGCAATTTTGATGGCATTAGGCCACCAGCTATGCTTTACTCCCCGGAATTCAGGGCTGGGGTTGAGGAGTAGTCTCCATTTTCCCTAGCTGGAAATAAAAAGGAAGTTTTCCCCGAAGAAAGCTGAAGGGAAGAAGCAGGGGAGAAACTGGCTTTCAGTAGAACAACAGCAAGATGCCAGCAAGCCTAATGGGGAGGTTTTGCTCTCTGTTGCATAGAAAATAGGGGTGAAGCATCACATGGGACTTACTAGCAACATCTTCCAGGAGGAGAAGCTGTCTGAGATGGTGGGGACAGGCCCCGGAGATGGTGGAAGGTGGGGGCTGCACATGCTACTGCAAACCAAGAGCTGGCCTACACCAAGCTGGGACACATGGCATTGGAGACGTAGGATCAGGCCAGGCTGGCACCTTTGCACCAGCCATGCCACATCCACCCGGCTCCTGGGGACCATGGGTGCACCCCGCTTCCTGCTGCCGAGCTTCTTTGCTGGGGCACCGCACAGCACAGGACATGGAGATTTGGACGCACGTACGCCTTCCCATCTATTTATTTCATGTGTGTGGGAAGGGGCTATTTTTGGTTTATAGCCTCTTTGCTGCAGCCAGTATCTGTCAGCGGGAGATGACGTACGGCACTGCGTGACGGCTCTGCTCCCTGCGCTCCCCCTCACACGGCAAGAATGCCTCTTGTTTTCTCTCCTCTGGACCACATCGGAGCTGAGAGCATCCAACCAGGCCAGCTTGAGGCACAGGCAAATCAGGCAGCTGCCCAAAGCAGCCTTGGCTTCCCTGCCTGTGCCAGAGCACTGCAAGACCAGTGGGATCCTGACACCAAGGGCAAGCAGGGGAGGTGCATGCACAGCTGCCTGCATCAGCAGCACACCGAGATCTTCTCCTGCTCCCCATCCTTGCCCTGACTCTCCTCCTGAGGACCAGCGGGCACAGACTGAGCAGGTCTGAGCTGGATTTGTCCCTCGCCACACTGCTTAGACCTAAAGGTCTGATGTTGCGAGGTGCTTTTTGGTGCATTCTCCTGTGTCGATGCCAATCCATAGGTCACTTCTGGATGCAAAGCCTGCAACCTCGCTGAGGACAAGTAACTGGCCATCATGTGCTTGTGACGATCAAGCCTAAGATCTGTCCCACATCACATAGACTGATACTGGGATTTAACCATATTTTTGCCTGGTACAGCTGGCACGGACAGAGGAGGGCTGAGCTGGTGCAGGACTTTGCCCAGCCCCTGCCTCTGGCTGTGCTGAGTACTGTGCAGAGGGGCTGGCACCAGCAAGGAGCTTCGGTGGGGCAGTCTGGTCCCCTGGGCTCAAGGTGATAATACTGGAGTGAGCACTTGCAACTTCGTAGTCACTGGGACACTCTTCTTGCTTGCCTCATCCCTGGGTTTCCACGGAGACAGCACTAACATCATCCTAGACCTGCAGAGAATGGTACTTGCTGGGGTTCATCCACTGAAGTCTGTACTTTTTCATACTCGCGACATTGACATCACTCTAGATAGCTGAAGAGCTGCCAAAAACTGGATTTGTTTCCTTACTTGCCTTCACCCTCTTGCCCACCACGTTTTCCCAGCAGGACACAAGCGATGCCCCCAGCCCTGCCTACATGCCCTTGGCTACCGATCTGCCCCCCACAGCTGCCTCTGCTCAGCCCCTCTGCAGGCAACTCAAAACCATACACTTCTGCACAGGCAGCACCAAATTGCACCTGAGCTGGCGAGGCCTTCTGCGAGGCAGAGTTATATCTGCTCAGGACCAGCACTGGTGCCTGAAGGCTGGAATGGGTACATCAGATTTGTGGAAAAAGCCTTTCCCAGCCTGTATCAAGCTGAAGATAAAAACACAGGAGCACATTCTTGTCTCCTTCAATGTTTTTAAAACTGGAACGTTGTACAAGAAAAGTTGCTTTTACCTAACGGGAAAGATCTGCCCGCAGTATACATCACCTTCTGTGGCTGTGCGGTGCCGGTCTCCCATCTGCTGCTTGTCACTGAAGGGTCTGAGCCTTTGACTCCCACATCTACAAAAAGAAATTCAACAACGTTTACATCTAATTGCAAATGCCACACTCTGGCAATATCTGCTGTCTCATGCTCCTCATGCAATAGAGAATGCACTACCCAAACAAGATGAATTAAAAAGGCTAATAAAACAAAAAAGAATGGTCCATTGTGTTCCTCAAAATAATAATAACTAAAAAAAAAAGGTTATTTTTTAATGAAGGGTAGAGTCTGTTGCTCCTGACAGCAAAGACGCATAGTTGGGCCTGTTTGAAAGAACATTCAGCCCAGCTGTTTCTGCTATGAAGCCACATTTCATGCCCATCATACTCTATTCACATACCCACATTTCCGCAGACAGATGTCCATGCACAGCCCAATAAGTTGTCATCAGCTCAGCTGGCCAAACAAGCACTGTGGTTAGGTGGACCCTAGCCAGCTTCCAGGACACCTACCAGTCACAGTAGCTTCATTTTACACCTTCTTTTCTCCCAGCAAAGACTCAACATCACAGCACCCATGGGCCCAACAGCCATGGTCACCATGACCTATGATGGGATTAGCAGTCTCATGGAGGGATGAAGGACTGTGTGGCCCCATGTCTGTGGTACTCCTGTAGTAAAAGAGAAAGGATTTAAGAAAGCTCTGGCTCACAGAAGGTGCAAAGGTTTGTGCCCGAGTTGCTCCCTGAGTATCCAAAGAAGCTCAGCCCAAGGCAGGATGCCTCCTCTGAGGATACACTGCCCTGAGCACGGTGGCATCCTGTGGCCAGGTGTACATTCACAGTGCAGCTCAGTACGCCCTTCTCGCATTAACAGAGCGGGGCTGTACTTTGGCAGGGGGTTTGTGACACCTCCAGCTGCTCTGCCTGGCTCTCTACCTCAGCTCCAGCTTTGAGACCCCGAATCCCTCCATTCCAGCCCAATCCTTCCTGGTGCTGAGCACAGAAATAACACAAGCAAAACCAGGGACATGCAGCACTGAATCTCACCAGTCATTTACTGCCTCAGCAAGAAGAGCTTGGTAACAGGCTGTTATATTTAGCAGAAAGCAGCAGTAGAAAGGAGATACCAGGACTAGTTCACCAACCCAGGTCACCTCCCTGGCCGGTGCTGTTATCAGTTATCAGTGTCTGCAGCTCTCCAGGTGCTCGGGGAATGGAGCTGCTCCTCACCACCTGCAGATCATCTTACCCGCTTACCGAAAACCAGAGTCAGGTGGGTGCCACTGCCCATCATCACATGCCAAGGCTTTTGCCAGCCAAGGTTTGAGCTGGGCTGTGAGCCGACTCCCTAAACCATGCTGATTTACCCCAAAACAGGCTTTCCCTCTCCCACCCTCCCAGCTCAGAGAACATGTTGCATCACCCCCAGCCTTCCCCTCTGCTTGCTTCTGATGGATCATGGTGACCTTTTCAATATATTTCCTGGAGTATTATAAAGTGTTACCTGAATGGGCCTCTTGCAAAATAAAAAAAACCACCACACAACAGCATAAACCAAAGCAGTTTGGGTAACGATGGCCTTTTGGCCTGGTTTATCCTACACCAAAGTCCATAGATGGCAATTCTGAACATTTCCCAGACCTTCACAGTAGACCTTGGAACTGTCTCTCTAATTTATCGGTTGTTTCATGACACATGCATTTCTCCTATATAATCCTAGTGTTTTGCTTATAAGCTGTATTATAACTGGGAATCAATCTTCTTTATTTGAACATTTAGGACAGATTCACACATCATTTTGCCATTAATTAGGCCAGACTCAGCCTCGCAGATCTTTCAGGTTTCAAGCCTGGCTGCGGTGTTTCTGTTCTTTGCTGCTGCTTGCTTTATGTGAAAAACTCACAGACTTCAGGGCTTTCTGTTGCTGCTTGAAGAAGAACACAGGTTGTTTCATCACTGGTTGTGAGACATGTGTTACCCGGCTCATTAATTCACAACAGTTCTTGTTTTCTCTGCCTTTTCCATGCTGATCTGATACATTTGTGAAGTCCGGAGTTGTACTGCAAGTGATTAATGCTGCAGTGAAGTCTAATAAACTGAGATTCCAACAAAAAGTGTGAAAAATGTAATCTCTAATGTTCTGAAAGCTCACATATGACAAAACCCATAAATCACCCTAGAAGTAGTCATTATGGTGAGTTACTAACTAGATTATACAGCTGCATTTGTCATAATTTCCCATTACGTAGAGAATAAACCTATCAGCCTGATTTATGACAGAGGGCTTCACAATATGGGAACTGGGACCTGTGCTGTTCTGTGGCAAACGAAGAGAAATGTTGTGTCTGCTCAAGTGCAGGATGGAAAAGGCAGGAGGGGAGATCTTCCACCGCCATTTGAAGGCAGTGATTCAGGGCCAACGAGAGGAGTCAGGCTTATGCTCATGGGATGGCAAGACAGAGCATCCACCAACCTGTCCCAACACCACCAGCAGCAGCAGAACTTGCTCTCCACAAGCAGGGAAGGGAGAAGCTGGGAGGTGTTTGGGGAGGACCATAGTTGGTCCTGGGGAGAGTGGGTGCTTTAGTCACATCTGGGCATACATTATTGCCAGACCCCTTACACACACCAAGCAGCCACGCTTTAAGCATAGATCGAGGCAGAGCCTTCCCACTTTTAGGGAGGAGAGAACAGGAGGGGCTGGCTTGGGGCACGAATGCTCAGCTTCAGCCTGTGGAAGAGACTTTGGCCAACCTAAATGGCCTCGTGAATAAGGGCAGGCTGCATTTCTTCAGCGTCTTTTTCAGACCACCGCAGGGTAAGTTACATCCTCCTACAGTGATCTCTGTATTGCCACACTGTTCTGGATTGCATGAGAAAGTCTGCAGTGATTTGAGATAATTCCCAGCCCCTCCACAGAGGCAAACAGTGAGCTGAAGTGGCTGATTTACTACAAGCACAGCTGAGGAAGGCGACATCAATGAAGACACTTGGCAAGCCCGGCTCTGTGCAACCAAAGCCTGCCTGTCTGTGGTGGTACAGCCTGTAATTAGCTAACACTCATCTGCTATATGCAGCAAGGATAAATATTGACAAACTTTGCAAGGTTCTCCATTTATTCAGCAGCTGCTGGAAGTGCCAGGTGGTTTGTAGCCTGGTGCATCTCTGTCACCACAAGCTGCCACCCACCCTTACGACAGCTCACAGCCAAGAGCAAGGAAGAGGTTGCCTGTGTTCTCCTCTTCTAATTAAATACCACAGGGGCTGGTAACACAGACACAAGGCTCAGAGCAGCAGTGTGAACTCCTTCTTGCCTCTGTTTGCTGCTAGAGATCAGACTCTGGAAGCTGCTAACACCTACCCAGAAGGCACTGGAGCACTGAATTTTGCTGCTGGGTTCTTGCAGGACTTCGGGGAGATCTCCTTGGCCTTCTGTGTCTCAGCTCCTCACCTATACAATGACTGCAGGAAAAACTGCTATTTCTGACCTTTCCAAATAAACCCACAGTCACCACGTTCAGGTGCTGAGATCCTCTCTCTGGAGCACCTCAGAGCAGCAAGGAACCATTTTTTTCTTCTTCAGGTGGAGCAGCTACAGTCATCCAACCCAAAAGGATTCTCCCAAAGGCCAGGGAGCCAGAGAGGGGAAGAAACTTGAACAAGTGCTTTTGCCTTTCTAGTTGTGGAGAATCAAAAGCAGTCTGTGGGTTGTGTGAGGAAGAAGCTGACAGGTGAGCTCAGTAAGCCAGGAGAGCTCCGTGACCAGAAGCCAGATGCCCAGAGCTCCTGCACTCCCCTGACAGTCTCTCACCGTGGCCTTAGCAGACTGTTTAAACATCCCAGAAAGGGCCCAACCGTGCAAGAGAAGAGGCTGTGTTTGCCCCGCAGGGGATTTCTGCTCGTTGCCGTTGTGCCACAGGCAAATGCAATGGTAAAAAACAAGGACCATAAAGGTAATGGGGGTCCCCAGGTGCTGTAGCTCAACAGACTACACAGTCCCAACTTTCATGCGGCCCAGGTTGCCAGATATTGGGTGAAGCAAAACAAGATGGCTTTTTGGTTATTGATGGGGAACTCCAGCCTCTGTGTCACCTTCTGAGGGCAGAAGCAGCATGAAGGGGCGCAAAAAACAATTAGACAAAGGGAGATGGAGGTGAGACCATGCTGCCATCCCTCTGAAAATGAAGAAAAAGTCTTTCAAGAATGATCCCCAAAGCCAGCACACGTTGTTTGTGCTTGCTGTAGTGACAGCAAGCTCTAGCAACCGGGAAGTGTAACCTGAGCAAAGCACCTTATCTCTGTGACACCTGGAAGGCGACTTGCTAGACGTTATCACTGAGCAATACTTTGATCTACCAGGTGGGAGCAAAATGAATGGATCCCACATGTTTCTCAAGAGACTTCTCCACTCCGGGCTCTCCTGGCCCACCTGAGCCCACCTGTGACATCCAGCTCCATCTCAGATTCCCACCCCAGCAAAGCACCTGTGGAGCTGAAATCCACCTTGAAAAACAACTGAAAAAAAAATCAAACAGAAGAAAATTCCTTTTGTGGCAGGCAGGAGAGCTTGCTTTGGCCAGACAGCAGAGCCCTCTTCAGTCCAGCGGCGGGTAGTGAAAAGCTGGTTGAACCAATGTGACCTCGCAGACACTGGCGATCTCCTGGTGGTTGGGTATAGCAGGCAGCAGGACCTTCAGGACACAACCAAGTGCACCCAGTCATCAAAGCTCTCACCATAGATAGAAGACAAGATTCTGTCAAAACCAGAGGAAATGCATCATATAATGACAGATTGCAGTTCTAGGAGGAAGCATTTTTTCATGGAGAAATCTTGGGGTGGAGGAGGAAAAAAAGGGGAGAAAGGGAGGAAACCCACATTCTGAAGCTAAAAATAATTTAAAAAGTGATTTAACAAAACACGTAATCATGTGACAAGGTAGTTTTTCTTGCAAGCAGGTGCACCACAGTTTTAGAAATATTAAATCTTAAGAGGTTTGCATTGCACAATAGATGGCAGCCAGAAAGCATGTTGATGTTTTTTGGCAGTGTTTCAGATGTCATGGTATTTTTTTTTCTTTAAAGCTTCCATCAGCAGGAGGGAAAGCTGTGCCAAGGAAAAGGAATCAAATCTGGATGCAGCAAGACTCGCATTCAGACGGAGGCTCCCTGCCAGATGCTAACAGGGCCAAATCGGAAACAACCACATTGAGTTCATTCCGAAAACTGCATAATCAAAAGCCTGCATAAAGGCAAAAAAAAAAAAATTAATCTATTTAATACTTAGCTAAATTCTCAACTGTTGAAATAGATTTGAAGAAAAATTCATCATAATCCCCTTTTCCTGTTGAGAAATTCCTCCTTGTTCCGCAAGACGTCCATGAGATGGCAGGAGCGCACTCTCCTCCGATGGCCAAAGGGATCGGGACACTGGTGCCATCTCCACACTGGAACCTCGCTCTGGCTGTGGGCACTGCTGAGAAAACACTGATTTGTCTTTCTGTGTATTGCTGCTGAAAAAAAGATGAGGAAGCGGCACCAAAGAGCACATCTTCAGAGAAGAAATCAACTGATAGCTGTTTCCCAGAGAGGCTGGGAATGGATCCACTTGCTCCTCTTGCTTTCAGCAGCCTCTTGCTTTGGGTGACATAACCCTGCTCACTGCATGCCCTGGGTCTACACTCTTACCCTGTGCTGTGCACAGGGATTTGTGAACAGGCACTGAGAAAGTGAAAGAGTGCCGTGAGAAAAGGACCCAGACATCCACCAGAAAGAAAGCTGGAGGCTGTTGTTTAGAAATGTCATTAGGATGACTGTGGAAACAAACCCTCAGGGATGTCCCAGTTTTCAGCTCTGTTGATGATCCTGAAGCCTCCACACAACTGGGGCACGGCTGCGAGCCCACCTCTGGTTAGGCAGGACCCATAGCAGCTCAGCTTCTGTGTGCCAGGCCAAGGGATGGGCTGGCAGTTGTGCAAGTGCTTCCCTTAGCCAGGCTGCAGAAGCAACATCTCAACAAAAGCACGCAGTTGCCCCAACAGCTTCCTGAGAGCACGTTGCATGAAGGAGCTGCTCTTTGCATGCTCAAGGGTAAGGATCTTAAGACCAAGAGGTCTTCCAAGCCTTTCACCCACTGATTTGCCAAATCCATGCTCAACTCATAGAGTCATGCAGACTTGTTGCAGTTTTGCATGGGAGGAAAGGGTTCATTTGCTGTCTCTGTGAAGGATACAGCTAGTTATGCCCCAGGTTCAGGGACTCTCAGCTCAAGTCCTACCAGGACAGGAAGGCAAAAGAACTCCAGCAGCCTTGCGCTGGATCCTCTCTACAAGCAGGTATAATTGGGACATTAAAGCCAATGCCTCTTCCCACTGATCTGCTCGCTGCCTCTGCACTGTGGGAGCACAGCTGGGCCAGTTTTGTTGTGCTCAGAGCTCCCTCTGCATCTGTGAGTTCACACCTACGTGCATTGCTATGATCGAATACACACACAAGTCATCATGCGTGTCTGCCTTGTACTGAGCGGCAGGGGATGGGGGCTCAGAGGGTGCTGAGGAAGACCCAAAAGCCTCAGAAGATCTGTGTGTTTTAGCAGAGCAAAGGACCACTCCTCCTCCAGTGTCCCATCTCACGGCAGGCGCTGCCTGGCAAGCAGTAGAGCTGCATTCCCAGGGACAGCGGTGCAGCCTGCAAGCAGTGGTGCTGCAGGGAGATACTGCCCTCTACAATGACCAAGAGATGGTGTCAGTTAACATTTCTTAATGTGGCCTTTCATCTTCACATTACCAAAATCTCCCTTACCTCTTGTCTGTTGAATCTTTTGCTTCTGTATCTTCCTTAACCACCTCCTGGCTTTCAAGCTTTGCAGTTCACCATCTGTAAGTGATCTACAAGATTGCTTTCCTGTTCTCTTAATCCCCTCTTTCTTCTGCATGCTACATCAGCTGGTATCCTAGCTCCTGGTTGCAGAACCAGTTTCATATCAAGACACACAGGTTCAATGCATCAGATTGCACAGCTGAAACATGTTGAGAAGCTGATGTTTGCCTGCATCCATGGACAGTTAGCTTGCTGGTTATAGATAACACTCAAAAAGCAGTGGGACAGGAGCAGTGTGAGTCCGTCAGCGTAGTAACTCTACTACCTAGCTCCTGAGAGCCCACAGAGCCCCAGGGACAGAGAAGTGTCCATCAGGATACAACAGCTTTGAAGATGAGAGGAGAATGGGGCAGGAATTGTCCCTTTCTCATGAGGGCCATATAATTCACAAGGTTAGTGCCCCAATTACAAACAATATGCGAGCCCACAAGACTTGGCACTCAAGAGAGATCTAATCTTGAATCCTCAACCTGAGTTGAATCACTGCTGCTCTCTCTGGTGTTTACATAAATTATTAGAAAACCTCTGCCAAATGCATAAATCCCATCCTGATGCCCCCTGATGTCAGGGAGAAGGTGCTTGGTAACTTTACTGGTCTTTGGATCAGGCCTCAGAAGAGCAGCTGCAAGATATTAACCAGCAGGCTCAGAAATTCATCTTTGCTTTAACTCGGTCTAAACCTTTGTAAATAACTCATGATAGGTCAGGGGGAAAAGGAGCTAACAGCTCATATCTGGCTGTGTTCCCCTGTCCTATAAAATAAGCTTACGCTCTTAAGAAAGAGGAAAGCTCACTAAACAAATTCACCCAGAGCAGTGGTAGTTTCCATTCCGCAAACCAAACTATTCAAGAAGCGCAGAAATCGCTGCGATGATTCTTCACCTTTTTCCACGGCCGATAACAATTTCCCCCTTGTTCTGTCCAGCGTTCCCACTGCGACTGCTTCCCACCGCCTCCCAGTTGCCAAGAAATCCCTCCCGCTGCTGCGAGAAGCGTGACAGCTCCTAGGAACTATCTGCTTATGGCATGTAAAGCGAGATGGTACAGGGAGGAGAGGCAGGTATGTTTTCTTCTGGCAGGAGATATCATGGGCAACGTGGCTGGCTTGTAGGGGTACCAGGCTTGGGGGGGGGGGGGGGGGGGGGGGAGGGGGCAGGTCTGTCCTGGCTTGAGGTGTGGGTAAATCATTCCACATTCCTTTAGCTCCAGCTGTGTCAACCAGCATCTCAGAGTGCCACAATAACACAGATCATAAACTGAATACCTTTTTATTTTGTTTTTTTAAGGTGGTTCTGAAGCAGCAGGTGTTGTTACCTGGCTCAGCTGAGAAATTGTTCAGCACTGCAGCAGTCTGTGTCACAATTATCACTGCTCCGACTGGGAAAACAATGGCTCAACAGGGAAATACAGAGCTGGAACAGAACGAAGATGGGCAGTGATAGCTGCACATCATGTGAAGATTTCCCACAGGCAGAAATATGGAAATATTAGCATATTTTCCATTATGCAAAGGATAGGATTCCCATGCAGTGTTGGCATATGGGGAGCAGCTGTGAAAGGTGGGGATTGAGCATACCATGCTGTCACTTCTGGGGAAAGCAGCCAAATGCATTGACACTTTTCATGTACACTGGCTCTAGACCAAATGGCTTTACAGCAGGACTTCCAAATTACTACCTCAACCACCGCATGTACCTCTTCTACGGTCTCAAAATCTGCCTGTGAAAATGCTCATTCCTTTCTGCCCTAAAGCTTCGCTTCCCAGTTCACATTTCTCTGGCCTCCATGAGGATCTTAACAAGGCTGAGAAATCTCAGGCCTCATGCTGCCTGCGTCGAGGGGAGTTTCACTCTGCTTGTGAACCACCTCTCAACCCTCGGTGAGGGCAGCTCCACATGACAGACCTTTGCAGAGCCCCAGCCCCACTGAACTGCATTGAGATGAAGGGCATCCTAGGGCTTAGCTTAAACTGCTGCTGAAATGCGGTCTCTTCTGGAATGAAACACAATCATCCATGAACAATGCACACATCGGCCATTGAAAGAGGCAAGTGAAAGACACAGCTCCAGGAGAAATTGCAGACAAAAATGGTCGTGGCATGGGATGGAGGGTGGGGGTGGGGGAGTGGGGGGGTGGCAGAGGGTCTGGCTACAGTTCTCTGTTGAATTATGTGTTGGAGCAGACTAGATCATAACAGCAGTGTTACACCAGATGCACTGCTGTTTTCCTATCAACAGGTTTGACATTGGTTAAACCATTTATTTGATACTCACTAATCGAGGAAAGCTCAGAGGAGCTGGGAAATGAAAGAGGTAATTAGATATTCCAGAGCTCGCCCGCTCCTGAGTGCACATGTGAAATGTTCAAAGCCAAAGCAGCGCAGGTGTGTATTCCCGAATGGTGACTCTTGTGCGGTTTAAAACTAGGTTGGCAAATGACTCAGTTTTCCATAGGAGCTACCGTGTCTGCAAAAAACTTCCCAGACTCCAGCTGCCATCTCGTGGTTGTATTAGACATCTTATTTTTTTCCTTCTGGTCTATCACCACTCATGGCTCAAGCAGTACTTTTCCAGGACTAGTAACATCAACAATTTCTGGGAAATGTTTTCCCCAGGAAAGCAGTGGTTAGAAACATCTTATTCCCAAATTGCAATGGTTTTGACCTTTTCACTACGCATTAGAGAGGATGCTTTATTTTCCACCGAGTGACATTTGAAAAAGGTGGACTCTGAGGGAGGGGATGTGTTTAACGTTGCTTGTCATCCTTGAAAGCTCCAGGGAATTTCAAGCAATGTTCAGCAATACACTTAGGTTTGAACTTCACTGCTGTCTTCCCCTGACTCCTGGTTAATACCCTCTGGCCCACCACACCAAGCAGGGAGGCTTCAGAAGGCTGTAGGGTCTGCAAAGCCGAGCTGCAGCGTGCTGCAGCCCCTCCGAGTTGGAGACACAGTTTGTTGGCTCCTTCCTCTCTAAGCACTTGCTCCAGCCCTGCTTTGTGCAGCAAATCTCAGAGCCATCTGCAGCCCCAGGAAAACTAGCAAAGCTTTGAACAAAATCAGAGGTCCATCTGCACAGAGCAGCTTGCGGTACGGAGAGTCCTAGGGTAATGTCCTGGCTGCAGTGAAGCTGAAGGGAGTTTGGCTTTTTTTTTCAGCAGGACAAAGCTTTTGTCCTTGCTCTCTTTTCCAGACCAGTTTCAATGTGATTCAGAGTGTCAATGGGACTTACAGATGCTCATGGGGCTACACTCCATGCATAAAGTAACATACATTCCCAAAGCTGTTCTGGTCTAAGTATTACCTGACATGTACAACCACCACCTCATACCCTGCACTCTTATCCTGCTGCGCGTCATCACAGCCAGCAACCATCTGACTACAAGGCCTGTTCAATTCAATCTGCTCTTACTTAATGACATCTGTGTGGTCACCACTGTAAAGCTCTGAATTCTTCATGCACTGTGCGTTGATATGCACACACTCAGTAAATAAATGGTATGTAGGCATTGACATGAGATGTGGCTGGTACCTCTTCAGAGACAGTCATCAATGGCATCACAGTTAAAGGTAGCTACAAAAAAATATTGCAGGCTTTAAAACCAAACTTCTTTGCTTCTGAAGGCTTTAGGCCAAGGCTGGATGGTGCTTTGTAAGAGACACTTGCACTGCACCACAAGCTAGGAGCCAGGCTCTGGCAGCTCCAGAATGAGATTTTCTGGCCCATGTTTTGCAAACATGAGTTAACCAGAAATCTTCAATCTGAAAAATAGCTGATGGCCCACCAAGACACTTCCTTTAGCTGGTACCTTCTGGAGTCAGCTGCAAAGGGAAGACAAGACCTGTGCATGGTCCATCACTCCTACAACAGTTCATGTATCCTGCTTCCCACTGTCATCTCTGGGCTGTCTGTGGCCTGTCAGCTATAGACCTGTAGCAGCCTGGTAGCAAAGCTGATGTCCAGTGCCAGGTATCTGAGTAGCCCTAGAGGCAGCAGGCTACTCTAATTTATGTCTTCTTTGATGCAGCATTGTGTGCTACAGAACTTACCAACTTGATCGAGAGCTACCAGATGTGCTGGATTTTCTACAGAGAAATTGAACTTGAGCAGTAGGTTCTTCCCCAGCACTGACAAAATCTGAAGTTCAGCAAGAAGCTTGGGTACCGTCAAAATATTTATTTTTGAATACAAAATCTACACGTTATCTCTATTAACTTTCTTCAGTGCAGAGGAAAGAAAGCCTGCTTGCAATACTACTTTATGGATGTCTAGAGAAGGGCTTGCCTTAGATGACTACACTGATGCAAATGCAGCACACTAATAACTTGAGCAATAACCCACGATGAGTGTCTGTGTACCATCTTAGAGAGGTAAGGCCAATGAGGAAAGCTTGGCCACAGGTATACTCTATACCTGATGTGCCTCACTGCATCTCCAGCTGTCAGGCAATGTCCATCAAGCATTTGTCACTTTCAACCATTGATTCATTACATACAATTAATATGCAACACCTGACTAAGTGTCATTTAATTCCTGGGCCAAGACTGATCTCTGATGCCAGGGCCTAAGGGCTGGCACCAAATTTAAGTTCTAGACCTGCATCGCCTGGCAGTCAACCCAGTCCAACAAAAAGTCCTCAGAAGAGCACTTTTATTTTGAGTGAAAAGCAAAGCAAGGATCACGTCCCCACAGGACCCTTGGACCAGCCATTGCTACAAAATGTTCATGGCTGTGTTGTGTAAGGTCCTCATATCAGAAAAGACTGCTTTCTTTTTATACACTTTTCTCATTTGGAGTAGGTTTTGGATCAAAACTTCACATCATATGATAACAATAATATCCAAAAGTTTTCCCCTGAAAACCTGGGATCTGCGAAGACCAAAATTAATGGGACTTCCAGGCTGAAATAGTGCTGTAAATGTGTAAGGAGAGAAGAGGTCACTTAAATTGACTCCTAATGCCCCAGAGAGCTAGGCTGTGGTTACCTGTCTTCGGCATTAGGTCAAACCTCATTGTCCATCTCATGGGGGCTGCAGTAGGCGAGACAATGGAAAAATTCAAGTAATATAGGGCCCATCGTGTGAATCCACATTGACTCCGTGAGTAACCACCCAAAAATATCTGCCGTCAGCTGCAGGAGCAGGGTCCCTTCAGACGAGCGCCCAGAGCAGGCGATCCCGGGCTGAGTGCTGTATGAGCACAGCTGCACACGCCAGGGGCCCGGTGGGTGCTGGAGGAAGGATAGCCGGGGATCTGTGCCAAAGCTCATAAACACCTCTGTGCCAGAGGCTTAGTCACATCCCAAGCAAACCAGGTACACCAAACATTTTGAGGTGATCTCTGATCGTTGCTTCTTGTAGGCCCAATCAGCCAGCTCACTGTTCGTGCAGGACTGGTGCAAGGTTCCTGTAATCTCCTTTGCATCTCACACTGGCCAACCAGTTCCTTCTTAGCTCAACCTGCTTCCAGATCAAATGAAAGCATATTTCATGTACTTTGCTCAACTCGGAGATAAGAATGACCAGTAAGAAAGGATGTGAGCAAGGTTTATAGCAGTATTACGCTGCAGGAATGATTTAAAAATGCCCTATGACAACACCAGTGAATTTGGCTTCAGGAAAATACCTAAAGGGATGAGCTTCAAAACACAAAACATCAACAAAAAGATTTGGCAAGGCAGTGCTGCCCTTCAGTTCTTTTGCTCTGCCATTGGTCTTGGCCACGAGATCTCATCCTGTCCTGGTGATTCCTGGCCGCTACCACAACTCCAGCAATATCTGAGCTACCCTTCTGCAAAGCTGAGGTGCTGGTGAGCTGTGAGGGCCTCCTGCTAAGATGTGGGTGCACATCTCAGCAGCACATGTTTGGCTTTGTGCATCTTGACTTTGGAGCTTAAAAAGTTGGCACTCAGGTGGAAGAGGGAAAAATCTGCCTCTTCCCATTCTGTGTCTGGATTTGGTGTGAAGGTTTAATCAAGTTCAGCCCTCTTGTACTTTCAAAGTCAATGCCAAGTCTAGGCATAAGCTGGCTAAGTAGTTGCTGAGTGCCTCTGCATGTTTGCCAGCAGAGTTGTGCAATGGATCTGATGTTTTTCAGCAACAATGGTGGGGATCCTCTTCCTTTCTTAGGGCAAAATAGGCTTTACTAACACATTAGCCAAGATTTTATTGTAAAACCATGGGAGAATGAGCCATGTGATTAGGGCTTTATGAATGAAATTCCAGTCTCTAAATATTCAGGCTGCAGACTCCCCACCCTGGTTTACAAGCTTTCCTACACCATGATCCTGATGTTGGCTCGTGCTGGCAAACGGCAAGACTAGGGCCACAGTCAGTTTACTACACCAGGTTCTGGTATGCAAACCCTGTCCTTTCCAAAGGGTTTTTACAGCAAGCTTGGTCTTGCCAGGTGCCACACACTCCCAGTTCCCATGAATTTCAGAGGAAGCACTTGGCAGCGTGCAGGACTTGGCTCATACCATATGAAGGAATGTCTCAGCATCTGTGGCACTTGGATTAGCAGGCTTCATGCTGCCAAGCAAAGCCGAAGCCGATTCCTCACATCTTTGATTAGATCAGCCTCAATCAGATTAACATTGCCAAATAAGAAAATTTCTATCTATGGTCATTTGACCTTTAAAAAATTCCATATGATACAATTTTTGCACTGAAAATAAGCTATAAGCTCTTTGCAGAGCAAGGATTCGGGCGCAGTTCCAATTCCTCAGGACTATGCATTTCTCATTATATGCTGCAGATGATGTCTTTAGGACATTGAGTGTCTTGGGGAGAAAACATCCCACAAAAAGAAAGGTTCTAATTGCTTATATATTTCTTTTCTTTCATTTAACCAGTCAGATTCTTGCAGAGAACAAAGGTACACCTGAAAAGCACAGATTTTGTGTGTGATACTCAGGTAAGTGCCAATTTGTTGTAATTAGACTTCTTAATAAAAATTTCTATATGGATTTCTAAAGGCACTCACTATATTATTTCCTGGTGGTGCTTCACAGAAGCTACATGTAAAAAAATCAGCATTTTACCAATAGCAATGAAGGGCTGTCATCCCATAAGCAGGCCTCTCTGCCGGTGGGCAAATCTGGAAATGAAAATACAGAGATGGGATGGAGAAAAAAGCAGCATCTGCTCATTGCAGGATATGTGTGAAAAGATTGCTTTTAATGATGCTTGTAAGGAGCCACAGGGGACAGAAAGTTTGAATCTCTGATCCCTCCATCACGTCCTCTTGGACAACGTTGGATGCACAGTTGTTGCAGATGGATTCCAACTGCTTGAGTTGGTCTTGCTGCAGAAAAACTAGCGAACTCCAGAAAAGAGAAAAAATAGACTCCTAAGACAGTTATTTAAACACTTGGCAGGTTTTTATCAATCAGTATTTATCTAACACAGAAATGCAGCCAGCTTAGCTGTACTTTCACACGTCTGAACTTGCCTTTTGCAGAGCATGGACACAGTTTTGCCTTCCCTGAGCTGGCTGAAAAGTCTGTACACTAATGTTGCATTCCTCTCTCCCCAGCATTAATGTTCTCCTCCTTCCAAGAGGGGAGAAGTGACCCAGAAGCAGGGCTGCAGGAGACATGAGCCCTTTCCCTCAGCCCTTTCTTGTAGTGTTGTGTTCATCATGGTGATTTTTCCCCACTCCTTCTTTAAAAGGGGCCATAAAGACAGATGTGAGAGAGGCAACAGCTGTTACTTGTGCCAAGTTCTGCCAGAGAGCTTGGAGAGCAGCTAGATACCTTCTGATCTGGATTCACATCTAGACTCCGCAACAGCCCTGTGTGCCCTCCCACAAACCATGCAATCATTCAGTGCCTCACTTTACTCTCTGCCAACATGTTTAAACACTTCCTTTTTCTTGATTTTTCCGTTTCTCCTTAGAGCTCACACATTTTGGGGAGCAAACATGGTTGCACCTCTCTGGCACCACACCTCACACAGTGACGCTCTGTCTCCTCCTGGACATTCTAGATATGTTCCAACTTGGCCAGGCATCTCTGGATTGCCAGCTATGTTGTTGCTAAAAGGGGAGAAAGCATAATCTGAAATAAATGACCATCATCATGTGTGAATCACACTATGATACAAAAGCCATTTCAGATTTAAAGAACAAGTAACCAAGCAGTGCTTCACCTACCAGGCTGAAATCAACCCAGAAGGAAGCCTAAATTCCCAAAATTTACTGCCTAGAGTCATCTTTCTATATACACCAAGGTAGTTGCTGATTGGTTGCTGTGTGGTTCAGGAAGGAGTAGATCGTATGGAGACGCCCTTCATGATCTGTGTTGCTCTGTGGCATGAAGAGGTTTGTTTTCATGGTGGCTGTATTTGCTCTTTGCATTGCCCTGCCCTGCAGCCCCATGTCTTTAAGGACCAGCCTGGTGCCTGCCAGCTCCCAGGGGAGCCCTTCCTCCTCCTGGGCTCCCTCATCTCACCTCGCAGGAGTGGATGCAGTGAGAAGGCTGGGTGCTTGGTGTGGGGCAATCCTTCCACCACCAGTTTCATGCCTTCAGGGTGCTGGATGGGGGATGGCTGTAAAGGGCTTGCTCTGACTTCTGCAGCCAGGTCAGGTGAAGAAGGGAGAAAAGACACCGTGTCATCTTCAGGGTGGAAAGGGCAGCTGCTAGAGGTGCCTCAGGTACCAACAGTTGATAAACAAACCAAGAGGGGCTGGTCCTGAAGCACAGAGAAGCTCCTGGAAAGACTCCTGCTGTTTTGACTGAATCAAACCCTTAAAGAAGCTCACTAATGAATTCACATCAGGTCAAGAAACCTTTCACTCAAGCACTATTGACTGATGTATAACAAGCACCAGCATCTGGACGTGAAAACAAGGAGCTTCTCCTGACTGCCTGGAGTTAAGAGTTTTCAAGCTGACCTGACGGAGTGCTTCTTGTCAGAAGGAGCGAGCTTCTTGTCAGAAGAAGAGGGTACCACCAAAAACATGAGCAGCAGCCTATACCAGTGGGAGCTGAGCTGGAGGGGGAGGCGTTTTGTTCATGCTGAGCACAAACACACAGAGATGAGTATTGTTCACTGGCATGTCCATGAGCCGAAGCATCCACAAGCCACATAAAGAGAAAAGGCTGGATGCGAGAGAGAAAGGGAGGCAGTGCCAGCCCTAAGAGAAAGTCACAAGGCAGAGGGTTGTTTTTCCTAAGCATGGTATTGCTGTTAATTTAGATTGAATAACCAGGCTTTGGCAAACCACAAAAATGAGGAAAAACTACTTGGTGAAGGCCTTTTGCATCAGAGACCACCATGAAGTGACTGATAAAGGAGGGGGGATAGCAGGTTTGCAGTACCTGTGTTTGCTTGTGTAGCTGTACCCAAAACCGTGGCCACGAGCCCACTGCTAGGACAACATGGCTCAGGGGGTTTTGCAGTCCTTGGCCTAAAAGCACATGGTGAAGATGCTCAGACTCTTACCAATGGTGTTTAATGATCAGAGCCACAAGGGGAAAAAAAGCAATTTAGTATTTTGACCCAGGCGAAGCGGTCATGTGAGACTTCACAAAACCCTATAAAAATGAGATTGTCAGAGTTAGCCCATGTTGTAGGTATTTAGTCTGCCATGTAATCCATCAGGGAGGCTGATGTCCTTGCTTCTGTTCTTGATCCTACAAATGGCAAAAGAAGCCCAGATACATGGCTTTCCCCAAACAGTACAAGCAATAGGTTCTTGCTTTCTTTTTTACAGAAAGATATGACGAATGCAAGGTAAAGTAGGGAGAAAAGATGAATAAAAATAGAAATCACTGCTTGACTTCAACTGTCATTTGTGATTTAACTGCTGGGGGAGCAGACACTTTCCCCATCTTATCAGCGGACCTGAAACCTGACACATTTCTGCTATCTTTGGATATATATATATGGACATATATATATATATATATATATGGATATTGCTTTTCCAGCATCAGAAACAGTTACAACATTTACAACAGTTGCAAAATGTGGATTCTTGGCTGGCTCTGCTAGGCTTTAGGAAAGGAAAGAGGGAAAGCATATGCAATTGATGGAGAAGGAAAAAAATCTCACAAGAATAGTAGCAAGAGTGGAAATTGTGCCTCTCATTTTGAGCAATGTTCAGGTAATAGTAAGAGGCAGCAGAAAGGACAATCACTTTTGCTGAGCTGTTTTTACTGAGGTCTATCTCAGGTACAAGGCAATGAAATGTCCAGTACTGGCATCTTGATACTTGCTAGGGGTTCAAGACTTCATGGATGTGGAAGCCATGATGATAAAGCCTACTCACCTTCATCCAGATAACCCCCTCCCAGAAATGTTCGTCTCTCCATTTTCATAAGAACCTGAACAGAGTGATGGACAAACAGACCTTATGTTCAAGAGTTTTATCTGCCCAGAGCGGTCTAATTGCAGCATATCCACTTTGGCTGACTGTTCTTTACCTTCCCAAGTCATGGTCTGCAATGCTGGCCACGCACTCAGGCTAGGAGGGATAAGAATACAGAATGTGACACTGATTTTACTCCCCCTCCCCTCAGGAACTGCTGACTTAAAATCACTGTAAAAAGAGAATGAGGCACGGGACATTACTGACTGAATACGGATGTCCACATCATTAAACCTGTCATTACTCGTGCTGCCCCACAAGCCTATTACAGTGCTGATGCCAGCTTTGGATATGTGACTCTATTACCAGAACCTCCCTTATGAAATACAAATCCCATGTAATATCCAAGTGATAAAGTCCTGTAGGGAAAACAATCCCTCAGATCAGGGTGTGAGACCAGATGCGGTAAGAGTGACACAAAACATTTCCTCATCCCTCACCCACCTAAAATGCCATACTTGTACTGAGCCAATTTGAGAGGGCAGGCACCTGTTTTCCAGTGCAAGTACCTGTTTGGGGAACAGGGCAAGGATCATTGAAGACACCGCTATTTTGCAGATCCACCCACTACAGCGTGCTTTGCAAACAAGTTGTACATGACTGTAAGCTGACTCACATAGTTCACCTGAGTGAGAGGGCTACACTGACCTGTGAGTGAAATAGCCAATAAGTATTTCCCTAGGAAGGCTTTGGAAAGCCAGAAGACTCTGGAAAGGGGTGGGATTCAACCTACTGAAGAAGGGAAGATATTCTGAAAGGTTTCAGTTACCGCATTTATGCCAGCCCAGGGACAGATCCACAGCTCAGAAGCAGGAGGAATCCAGGCCCCAGAGCAGCCACACACAGTCCCCATCCACGCTGCTCAGGCAAGAGGTGCTGGAAATACTCTGATATGTCACTATGCATTTTATAAATGGGAAATTCTGGGATGGTACATCGATGTAAAAGAAGGCAAATCATTGGGAAGCAAAAGGTGGTTTTCACAGCTGGATGGTTGCCTACCTCTGCAAAGAAACAGGGAGGAAATTTCTTTGTGTGACCTTTTCAATAATCTGTGTCCTTGGAAGATTTCCACCACCGTCAGATTTCCTACCAGAGTCAGATTTTCTACCACAGGAAGATTTTCCACATCAGATGCTTGTTCTTTCTTTTTTTTTTTTTCCCCTTTTTTTTCTTTTTTTCTGATTCCCCTGTAGTATATGAGTACAGACTGTCTCATTTCAGCCCATAAAACAGCAGCAATCTTGGATAATGTGAAGGCTAAATAAGTTTAACTGGAAAGAGCTCACTCTCTGAGGCCCCTCTCCTGACTTTCCTCGCCAGGCCCTTTACCACTTGCTGTAACAGTACTTCCACCACAAATAGAAAGGAGATCTCCTGCCTGCACCACTGGCCTGGGCTGTAGGAACAGTTGGCCTTCAGTCCCTCTCAGGCTTGCAAAACTACAGTTCAATTCATCTGCCAGACATGACATAAAAGAGGAGACCTTTTAATGGTGCATTAGAGAAGTGAATAAACCTGGCAACGGAGGCAGAACAAAGTAGCTAGAGTATTCAGCAAAGAGCAAAACCACAGTGTCCTGAGGCTCATAGGAATTGAAGGCTTTTGATGAAACCACTTCCACATAATGAATAAAGTGTGGTATATTTATAGCTGGAATCTGGTCCTAGCTGTCACCTGACCGACAGACAGCTCCAGCCAGATGACAGCACGGTGTCTTTGATGGTATGCTACCATAGCAGCTTTCCACAACCCTCCCACACATTTTCACACATGGTACACAGGCAGCAAAGATCCCATTTTACCTACAAAAACACAAGTCATAAGGATGTTCCGTCATCAGATGATCCAAGGTCACTCACCTACTATCAGGTGTCACCTTACCAAGACGTAGTATTTGCATCCTTACAGATACGAGCAGGCTTAAAGGTCTTCTCAGTCAGACCCTGTTTTAGCAAGGTATTACTATATTTAGTCTTAAAGTCAGACAGTACCTGACTTTACATGAGTATTTCTGCTACTGCTTTCACACTTGAAGTCAAATATGTCCTTTAGTACTTCCATCAAGGATGCAATGACAAGCATTGCTACTATGATTTCCTAGGACAGCATGTACTGCAGGGACTAGGTAATATATTTTGTGTCTCTTACAATCCATCATGCATAACAGTTATCTCCAGTTTGAGCCAGAAATACATCCAGTGGATTGTGATCAATTGGCGATAATAAACACTTGGGAGGGAGAAGGATGAACCACAGAGAGCGAGTGAATTTTGAACCCTGATGAAATCAATGGCAACACTCCCATCAGTCCCAGTAAAGCCAGGATTTCACACACGATCACACTCACAGTGACCTCAAAGTCACTTTTATTGCCAATTGTTCCCAAGGTCCTGCAACTCCAGCAGTGCTTTTGGGTGTTACTATGAGACGAAACATTTGTGCGTAAGCCTCCAGGTCTTGTGACTCTGGTACAGAGGGCTTTGATATTTCCTCGTTCCCCATCTGACCCTGCTCTCAAGATCCTTAGCTGTGAACTCTAGCACAGCCCCACACCCCTACAAACCCTCCTTACCCTGTCCCTGTGTACACCAACCCTCTCCCAAAACAAGAGCATGTTTTGGTTTGTTCCCCTATGATCCCTATGTGCAGGAGTTTCTGGCAACTTGTAAACCACCTCTTGTTCTTGGCTTTTCCAGCACTCACCAGACAGGGGGGTTTGTGCAGGATAAAGGAGTTTGTTTTCTTTTCCCTGTGGCACCTCCAGCTTGTTCCGTGTGTGTCATACCCTCACAGCCAGCCAACTGCAAGGTGCGTGCGAGAGACAGTGGCCTCCTACTCTTTGCTTCAGTGTCCACAGGAAGGAACCTGCTTCCCATTTTCCCCAAGATCTGCGATGGTTTCCTCTGGAGGGTCTTTGTGCTTTGTCTCTTGTCTTAGACCAACCATGGCACAGTAAGAATACAGACCCCTTGTTTTCAGCCTTGATCTGGTCAAGTCCACAATCAACACACTGGAATGTTACACAACACCCCTCTCCCTGCCCCTCTTCCCCCCGTAAAAATTATCTGTGTCCACTTTATAGTTCTTGGATCTACAAAACTCATTTGCCTCCTGTGTGCCTACACTTTCAGCACCTCATCAGGAAAGGGGAGGGAAGCATGGGAAGAAATATGTTTACTCTCAGATTATATTTCAATGGGTTCAGCTAAATGAAAGACCTAGGAAAGTGGAGTTTCAGGCACTTTCTGCATCCTGTTACAACTGGTTGAAAACACCAGGAGAAATAAATTTTCTACATTATTTTCATTCATCTGCTCACCAACTCTAGCAAAGGAAAAAAATAATCAATGATAACAACCCCTTTAATACTGGGAACTGCCCCAATTCCAGAGCCAAGAGCCATGTGACAAAACTCTCTTGGAAATGAGATGGCATCATTTACAGGACAGTATGTACACAGAGCAGCTGTTGACATCCCTGGAGATGGGCTATACCAGTGCTCTAAAAAGTACCTGGGTTTGAAGGACTATCTCTGGCAGAGGAGATGCATCTGGATTGCAACCACATCTATGGGAGAGGCCTTTTATCCACCTCCATGAGCACAGAGGACATTATTTTAGTAATTGAGCCTACCTTGTCACTAACTTTTTTTAACACTCCTCAGAAGAATGTTGAAGGGGTCTTGGCTAGAAGACTGAGTGTGGCCCCTCCATTTGATACTTCTATATCTTTCACATCTTTGCCCCCTTCTTTACCAGGGGGACAAGTGCAGGGCCAGGATATTTTTTTTTAGAGAACAATCAAGCAATAATTCATATCCAACATCTCCACGACAATATTAGTTTGCATGATAATAGACTCACCATCAGAAACTCTTTCCTTAGTCCCATCAACCCCACTTTGTCTTGTTGAACAAGTTAACCCGTTCTCATTCAGCCTGGCAAGAATGGCAAAATCTGTACCCCTGGAGATCCAGAGATAAAAGGAGCCAGGAGGAGATGTGGTGGCTGAGCCCACACCAGCAGCATGGCTCCAGTTCAGCCTTTTCTCTGCAAGTGCTGCCAGCACCTGGCCTGTGCATGGCTTTCCACAAATCTCACCAACACACAGATGAAAAACTTAACACTACGACTTTGCCAGATCAAAGCCTGAAAGGGTAAATGTTTCTGTAAGGGAATCATTACTTTGCTTTCTTCCTTCGTTTGCTTGGGAGGGAAGAAAAAAAAAGGTAGAAACCACCTGTACAATTTAACAATGCTGCATTGGGAGACACAGTATCTGATGTCACAGAAATGACCCTCTCCTCGCTCCCCAGTTCTTGCCTTTAAAACTAGAGGAGTATTCTTCTGCTGCTTGCAGCAGGGGTAAAGGAATATGGAGCTGTGGATCTGGAAGAACACTTCAAATGTGGCACTTAGGGACAGGGTTTAGTGGTGGGCTTGGCGGTACTGGCTTAACAGTTGGACTTGATGATCTTGGAATTCTTTCCCAACTTCAATGGCTATGATTCTAAAGGCACTTTTGACCTTGGCATAAGAACTGTACCAAGATATCTTGTGTTCAAGGAAAACATAGACAAGCCTCCCATGTCAGTCGGGTAAAACACTCACAAGGCCAATTTTTAACCCAGTTGACCAACATGCCTTCTGAAAGAGCCAGAGAGTTAGTGTTCCCTGTGCAGAAAATATGATTTTGTAAGCTAAGATTTTTTTGGAACCCTGCTTAATTTGATGAACAACGTTTTAGCAGAGTCCAATTACTAAAACTCTCAGTGTATCCAAATGTATTTGGATAGCTGTGAAACTGAAAAAGCAGAAGTGTTTGATAAATATTTCCTGCCTGTATTTGGGACAAGGTTGAATGCCATTTCTACATTATATAATGATGATGGTACGCTTCCTATTCAAGCACCTTAGAAAAAGAACATCCAGCAGCACAACTGACATTTTAAAAGGAGCAGGTCTAGAGGACTTGCATGTCGGCATTTTAAGAGCTGGTTCTTCAGATGACTGTTCTCACAGAAGGTGGGGACACAAGAGTTTAGAAGCAGTTTAGGAGACTATTTCTAAGAAGAAAAAAGAGTGTTGTGTCAATATTTGAGAAGTGAGAAGACTAAAGTAAACCCACGTAATTTCAGGCTGGCTAGTCCAACATTGCTCCTGACCTAGGTATAATGAAGTGGTTTGTACCAATTAATAAGGTGGAAAGTGGGGATGTAACGAAACAGCAGTTAGCAGTTTTCATGTGAAGCAGCTCCTGTCAAAGAACAAATTTCATCTTGTTCTTCAATAAAATCTTGGGTATAGTTGATAGAAATAACTGCGTTGACTCGGTGCTGCACAGTATCCAGATCTGAGAACAAAAACACAAAAAATCAATATGAGTGCATAATAAGTGGTTTAAAAATAGCTAATGGAAAGATCTAAAATGGCTTTGTTATAAAGGATTCATCAATGAATAAAGACTGTTTCTAATGGACTCTTGCAAGCCCTTACACTTGTGCTACTCATTGTATTTTATTCAGGATCTGCAAGAAAATAGATGATGATTGCATAATTTGTGAACTGTGAGACAGTTTCAAAACTGACTAGAGTATTTAAAATTGCACTAATGGCAGTAGCTTGTCTTGCAAACAAAGACTGATGGGATGAGGATAATTAGGAGAACCTGGTAAAGTGAGCTTAGTTAAAGGAAGGCTTAGGACAGGCGAGTGAAGAGTCCTGCCCTTAGGAACAAATATCCAGCACAGTGCAGGGTCACATAGACATAACCTTTAAATGCAGAGGTGCCTTTTGGTTAGCCCATACCCTGGAAAGCAGCAACATGTAACACAGAAAATTGTACTTCAGGGACATCTGTAGTGAGCCAACTCCTGCACGATGCTGTGACCACTGGAGCCAACAGCAACCTTGGACAAATGAACAGGATAAACAGGAGTCATTGCTGGGTTTCTGTTGCAGTGCTATCAAAACCAGCTGGCTACAAGAAGGCTTTTAACATCCCATACCAGGTTAACTTCAATAAGTAGCTTCCACACCTTACCCCAGTACAGCCACCAACCCCACAATGTTTCAAAAGTTCAACTAATGTCTGTACTGTTTCTTCATGCTCTTCAGGCCAGTCCATCCTACTTCTTGTCTCTGCTGTGTCCAGATTTTTCCTTTACCGGGTTCCTCTTCCAGCCAGCCTCTCCTCATATGGAACCCCCTTCTTCTCCTAGGGCCACAGCTGCACATCATCCACCTCAGCCAACCCACTGCCCCTGAAGCAAGCCCACAGCTGTATATTATCAATGTTAATTAACCTGCCTTCGTTCCTCTATAATTCCTCTACAGGTTTCATTTTCAGTGAAGTTGCTGCAGGAATTCAAAGTCCGTTTCTTGTGTGCATCTTTTGGTTTTTTAAGTAATGCTAAAAATTGGAGGATATTCAGAGATTATTTGCAGTGCATTATACTTTCCATTACACACACTCCCTACCTTCATGGTACATCTTTTTCTCTTGGGCAAAGGAAGGCCCTTATGAGCTCTTCATGGTACCTCCCTACCTCTTTTCCAGGAAATTCCCAACTGTACCAAGTCTGCAGAAGGGAGACATGTATACATATATGGCTATGAAAGTTCTCTGTGTAGATCTCATGATAGAAGGTTCACAGTATTCACTTTTTCTAGTCTCCATGGAAATTCATAATGCTATATAAAGGGCATTGCAAAATAAAGGTAACTTTGCTTTAAAACTTCCACATAGACACTTATATTGTTCCACATTCATTCCACTGTAACAAAACTTTCCTCCTTTTATGGTAAATGAAGTTTATACATTTGGTCTTACTTTTCATTTCATATAATTCTATGGTGATGGAACTTGAGTCCTGTGTCATGCCAGAAACTTTCAAACTACTCCATACATGTGAGCTCAGAGCTGCTAACAGTAAAAGAAGGGAAAATACTCCTTTTTTGAGCTCAAATAAGAGGTCTGGGCTCTCAACGTCATTCATACCAGCCCACCTCAGCAAAGACCTTCCTCACAAAATCAAAGTGAAAGCCATTGGGACTCTGTCGGGAGGGGATCCAGGCTTTAGAGCTCCCTTTAATAAACTGGTTTTCAGGCCATGTGTCTCCATAGGTCTCCAGGACAGCTGTAATGAAGAACAGTCACATTGCAACTCTCCGTGCTGTGGATCAGCTTGATGATGAACCACTAGCACCCAGTCTTTCTGCCTGTTGTCTACAGAGAGACTGTGCACAAGAATGTAGCCTCTGCATATGGAGAACAGACATATACACCTAGAAGTGTACATCAAGAAATAAATCAAATCATCTGAAAGAATGTATAAAAAAGGTAAAGAAAATTTAAAGTGCCACTTGTTCATTTGGACAATCTTTCCTTGATCTCAGACAAGGAGCAAAAAGAGAGAGAATTTGAGTAGGGTGACATGAAGAAGAGTGAAACACTTGTTGAATGAGAAAAGATGGTGAAATCCCCCTGGCTTCGATGGAAATGAGAATGAAAATTGAGAATTTTACAATCTGTATCTTCAAAGCAATCTACAAGGTAAATAAGTGTGGAGAAAAATCTGGGACAGGCTTCATGGGGAGATTACCTTGTGGAGTTCATTAGAAATGCAAAAGATACGTTAAACAAACAGATCATGTTCCTGTAGCTAGAGTGATGTGGTCAAACACCTCAGGACACCCTCCTCCCCTGACTTCTTGATTGTACCTTGTTTATTTCCTTTTCTCCCCATCTGTTTCTCCATTTGAAAAGGTAGAACAAGCACACACAAAGCTTCTGCAGTGGGGGACTAACAAAGTTCTGGGAGCTTTTAGGATGGAAAAGTGTTGCTGATGCATTCAAGGATCCCTGTGCTGTCTTTCAGCATGATTTTAATGATTTAGGGAAACAACACCCCAGCAGTGAACATTTTAAAAGCTTCATGCACCCTTCCAGCCTGAACTTAATCTGTCCTCTCTCTGTGTTTTAACATGAATGGAATTCCCTGGCTGAAGGTGGACGTAGGAGGTAGGGCACAAACCTATTTCTGGACATACAATGCCATGCAGTACACAGAAGTCCTCTTGTTGCTGGAGGCTGTAGGATGGAGACAAGCAGAACTGCGTAGGAGATGGGGGAATCAGGGAAAACATGCACTGTACCCTGTGTTTATTTTTTCCCCCCACAGCTGAGAGCAGGGCTGTGTGAGGGGTTTTGCTGTGAATCAAGGAAAATGACACATACAGACATTTAGGGGTGGGGGCACACAAACATTTATGACACTCACCTTCCTGTATTCCAGCTGTATGCACGCACACACACACACACATGCTAGCTGCCTCTATTAGTGGGGTAAAATCCAGCCATCCACCACAGGCCAGCACAGGCAGTTGGGTGTATTGGGTAGGTCACATTCAGAGGTGACATCCAGGCATCACACCTCCTCTGTTCTTACCTTAGGAAAAAGTGTGTAAGTGTGTGTGTATAAAGGTTGGGTTGGGGGTACAGCCCATCCCACATCACACAGCCACATCCCACCATGCGGATGCAGGGTGTATATGGCCAGAGGCTGCAGTCCAGCACCCTGGCCTGCCAGCTGTGATGTGTGTATGAATCGGGCAGAAAGGATGTTGTACACACAGATGTGGCAAATGCACAGGTATCAGCTCTCTCACCCTTCCAGGTGTAACTGAGATAGGAGTATCACTCACCCTCTCACCGCCTCCTTCCTCCTGGGCATGTTGCGAAAAGGTGGGGGGGTGTCTCATAAACAGGTGATCCCATGCCAGTAAGCCGGGGCGTGTTTCTGGGAGTCTCTCTTTCCCACACACACAACAACCCTAAACCCATGAGAAAGGATGGTGGGGTGAAACTGGCACTGCTGAGGTGATCCATCACTGCCCCTCACTCAGCTGAAGGGTGTGTGTTGGGAAGAGCTGTCTCACACAGGTGTAAACCCCAGGCACCCTCCCTCATCCTTCTTCCTGCTACAGGCTGCCAAGCGTTTTATCGCACAGCTATGCATCTCAGCACACCCTCCTGTTGATTACATGTGTAGTGGGGATGGAGGCGGCTGTTTGTCATTCACACACACAAACACAGGTGAACTCCAGCCCCTCTGAATTTGGAGGGCACAGCTAGCCTTTGGAGGAGTGGGGTCTCTCTTGCACAAGGGTGATTTCTGGTTGTTGACATCATTAGTTTGCAGAGTGTGTATCTGGGGTATGCTTGTCTCACACGCCCCCCCTACACAACTGAGAAATCCCTGGCTGAAGGGAAAAGCGATGTCACACCAACAAGCAGAGGTCAAACCTGACTGCTTCTCCCCACCAAGCTGTCAGGGTGCTGAGCTGGGGGAGGACATCTCACGCACAGTGTCACCCTGTGCAAGATTGTCTACCATTAGGCTGCAGGGTTTCCTTGGTGTGGAGGGTAGGGTTGGACACACACAGGAGGGATTCCTGTTGCACTCTGGTTGTTGCAGGGTGTGACAACCCCCAGTGCACATGAAGGTGAACAGGCTGCTCCCTGTTAGGTGTTGGAGGTGTGATGAAGGGTCCTCTTCCCCCCACCCCCGAACCCCAGTACTTCCTTGCACGCTGCAGGGTGTTGGCTGGGGTTGTCTCTTTTGCGTATGTGTGTACCCCACTCAACCTTTTAAGTTACCAGGTGTGTGTTGCACCCGACACCCACATTCACAGGCCAAACCTCAGTTTCCCCCCAGCAGGCTGCAGGGAGCAGCACACGTGCACACAAACCAACACCAACACTCCCACTAAGGCAGCAGGATGAGCACTGGGGGTGTCAGGTGCCCTCCACGAGGCAGCAGGATGAGCACTGGGGGGTGTCTCACACACAGACACTAGTCCCCTGCAGGGCTGCAGGATGTGTGTTCTGTCACATGCACATACACAAGGGTGCAAGATGTGCTTTAAAAGCATCTGTCACCCACATGGGACATCAGTGAGCATCCTGAGGTGTTGGCCACCCGCACAGAGGGTTGTTTTAAGAGTGCCTGCCACAACCACACCAAGCCATGGATTGTTTTCTGGGGGTGCCCATCACTCACACACCAGGCTGCTGCAGGGTGTCTTGTCTGCCTGTGAGGCTGCAGGTTGTGCTTTAGGGTGTCTCACACATGCTGGGCCTCCAGCTGTGCTTCAGGGTGCCAGTCTGCATGTCAGGGTGCCTCAGGCTGCGTTGGCAGGCATCGCTTATGTCCATGAGGCAGCAGGCTGGGGCTTAGGGGGTGTCACCAATGCAGGTTGTAGTTTGAGGTGTCTGTCCCAAGTGGAGCTCAGGCTGTGTTTGAGGGTGTCTTGCACAAGATGGGGCTGTAGACTGTGTTTGCGGGTGTCTCACACTCAGAACTGTGGCTGTTGGCAGTGTTCGAGGGTGCCTCAAGCACAGAACTGGGGCTGTTCACAGTGCTAAGGGTCTCACACACGAACAGGGCCACAGGTGGCGTCTGAGGGTGTCTCACACTGCACAGGAGAGTGTTGGCTGTGTCTAAGCGTGCCTCACACTGAACTGGGGCTGTTCACAATGTTGAGGGTGTCTCCCACAGTGACAGGGCCACAGGTGGTGTCTGAGGGTGCCTCACACGGCACAGGAGGCTGCAGGCCGTGTCTGAGCGTGCCTCACACACGGATGGGGCTGCAGGCAGCGTCCGAGGGTGCCTCTGACACGGACAGGCCTTTCGGCACTGTGAGGCGCCTCACCCGCAGAACTGGGGCCGCGGGCGCTAGCCGAGGCCGCCTCACGCCGCCCCGCGCCTCACGCCCCGCCGCGCCCCGCGGCCGCCCCCTGCGCTTCCCCGCGCGGGCCCGCAGGCTGCGTGCTGCCGCCCCGCCCCGGCCGCGTCGCGTCGCGCGTGACGATGTGGCGCCGCCCCCGCCCAGACGGAGCCGGCGGCGGTTAGGGGCGGCGGGAGGCGCGACGGTTGCGCTGAGGCGGCACCGCGGGCCGGGCGCCTCAGCGGCATGGATTACCCGGAGCCCCGCTCGCCGCCGGGCACCTGGGACCTGCCCGGCGAAGCCAGCGGTTACGAGCGGGCGACCCGCGGCGAGGAGGAAGCGACGGAGACGGCGAGCCGTGGCGTGCAGCACCCCCGCACCGGCCCGCCCCGCCACCCCCCGAAGCGCTCCTCCTCCTCTGAGGGGGAGCGGGAGGCGGCGGCCGCCCTGCGGCGGGAGCCCAGCCTGAGCGACGAGGCCGGCGACGACGGTGATTTCCACTCGGCCGAGTCCGGCACCTCGCTGCGCTACTCCACGGGCGCGGGCGGCGAATTCCACTCAGCCAAGTCCGGCACCTCGCTGCGCTACTCCACGGGCGCGGGCGGCGATTTCCCCTCGGCCGAGTCCTGCGCCTCGCCGCGCTACTCCACGGACACGGACGGCGAAGGCAGCGAGGGCGAGGGAGCGGGGCTGGCGAGCAGCGAGAGCGGCGGCAGCGGCTTCTCCCTGGCGGCCGCCGCGCTGCCCGAGACGAGGCGGCCGGGCGGTGGCCGGCCCCGCTATGAGGGGGTGCGGGAGCTGGGCGCCGAGGAGGTGCGGTGGTTCTACCAGGAGGACCGGAAAACCTGGAAGCCCTTCATCGGCTACGACTCGCTGCGGATCGAGCTGGCCTACCGCGCCCTCAGAGCCGGCGGCCCGGCCGAGCGGCGGGACAGCGAGGCCGTGGAGCCGGTGTGCGTGCGGAGCGGGCTCTACGAGGTGGACGTGGCCAACGCGGAGAGCTACCCCGTCTACTGGAACCGTGAGTGCTGCCGGCCCTGACGGGGAGTCGGCCGGTGCCCCTGCCCCGGGAGGGGGGGGAGGTGGCTGAGGGTGGCCGGTGCACCTGCCCCGGGGAGTGGGGTAGTGGCGGAGGGTGGCCGGTGCCCTTGCCCCCGGGGGGTGGTGGCGGGGGATGGCCGGTGCCCCTGCCCCGGGGGTGGGGGTGGCGGGGGGTGGCCGGTGCCGGCCGGTGCCCCTGCCCCGGGAGGGAGGGGGGGGTTGGTCGGGGGTGGCCGGTGCACCTGCTCCGGGGGGGTGGCCGGGGACTCCCGGTGTCTTCGCACTGAGACCGGGGGAGGGGGCCACCGGGGGGGGGAGGCTGGGATGGCTCCCGCTCTCCTGGCAAGGGACTCTGGGTATCCCCTGCGTGCAGAGACCCTGCGCTGGGTTTCCCTCTCCGTGGGGACACTGGGCAGCCCATCCTAACGCCCCCCGCACACCATGGTGGGTGAACGGGGGTCTGAATGCTCCCTGTCATGCAAACCTGGCCGAGGGGACTGACCTCTTGCTGCCCGTGTACACCTCGGGGTAAGGGGTACAGGGCAAAATGCCCTCCAGGGAGAGGGGAGCCTGGGTGCACATCTCCAACACACACCTGAGCCAGGAGGGACTGGGAATTTCCCTTCCAAGTGGTGTGAAATGCAGCACTGGGCATCCCCTCCTCCCTCCTATGCACAATCATAAGGGAAGCAGCCTGAGCCTGGCTGTCCTTCGGCATGCATGTGAGGGAGGGGGCACTGGACCGCCCCCACACCCCCCCAGAGGATGAGAGGCACAGGGTACCCCTCACCCCCCATGCAGGCTCATGGCAAAGGGTGTACTGGGCACCTCTTTGGTGGCTTCCAGCTGCAAAGGGAACTGGACATCTTTCCCTCCCTCACTGCCCTGTGTGCATGCACCTGCAAGAGATGGGGATCTGGGCATTCACCCCTGGTGTCCAGAGACACGGGAATAGTTGGTCTGGATGTCTTCTCATTTCTTGATATGTGCAGGAGAAAGTGGGAGGGTATGGGACCAAGAACCTTCTTGGTTATGCTTCCCTTTTCCAAAACAAAGTGTGAGTGAGGGTGGCTGTTTGCTTTCAGCACTTTTGCCCTTCCTCAATATATACCTGTCCTTCAGAAGGAGCAGGGTAGAAACAGCAATTATTTGTCCTCTGCCTCCCTGCCACACTCACTTCTGATCCCTCTTCTTTAGTAAGGAACGATGGAAGAGAGAGCAGATGCCAGGTTTCCCCTCTGCTACCCTTGTCCTCTGCCCTTGGAAAATGATGATACTGTAGTTCATCTTCCCTTTCCCATCACCTGTCCACTGGGAAGGGGCCTGAAATAGGACTTCTCCCCCTTTCTTGTCGAGGGGATGCAACAGGCATCTCAGATACGTGCACGGGCTTTCTTAGGCTTCCAAAAGAAGGGAATTTGTTTTACCCCCTCAACTTCAAAACAAGGTGGTGGTGTAACCCATCTGCCACCCTTCCCCTTCCATTCACGTGTCCTTTGCTGGAGGAGAGAAGACCTTGGGGTAATGAAAGAAGAGCATGACACCTCAGCTCTTCTGCCCCTTCATTTGCAGGGCATGTCTCCCAGGGTCTTGCTCGACAAGAGAGCATCTGCTCTTGTAGAGCAGACAAGCTGTGCCACTGCTTACCCTGTGGCCCTGAGGACTTATTTCCCTTGTCCTTGAAGGAATGCAGTTGGAAAGTGTTATGAGCAGAGTGAGAGATGCAGAGTAGTCAGGGAGTAGACACACAGACTTGGGAGAGGGGCAGGCAGGTAGGTTTCTCTTGTCTCCTCTGCATATTTGTGAGACTCAGGTGGGAGTCACAGAGGAACAGCAGAACTGACTCAGATAGGAAAACTAGGGCTTTTTGTTGTTTTCCCTCTTCTTTATAACAGTCTTTCCAGAAGGGAGATCCATAAACGACAATACCACATGGTACAATTCACTTGCAGTGTGCCAATTTGTCTTTCAGATCCCTGCCCCAGCAGACAGACGGTGAGCTCGAGGGACAAGAAGACTTCTCTGTCCACATGTGTTTTCAATTAGGGGAGGCTGGGCACAGCTCCTTGAGCCGAAAGCAGAGGTGGTTCTCCCTGTCACCACCCTGAAGCCCCTGTGGCTGGTACTCAGTAACACGTGGTTACTGGAAAGAGATGATGCAGGTCATCCAAGGGATGAGGAAACTGCTGCCATCCCTCTTGTAACTGTGCCCCAGGGAGAGAGAGGAACAAGTGAGCGGAGCTGTCAGGTGAGGCAGGATTGCTCCTGATAATGGAAGCAAGAGGCTGTACTCGTCAGCAGCTTAAAGGTTTAATTTCTTGACCCTGTGCCTTGTCCGTTTTGGAAGCTGACTCAGTCTCATTAAGCCTGAGGAGCAGATGTTTCAAACGGCAACCTATGCTGTGCAGAGATGATTTCTGATGCTTGGAAGGAGAGATTCCCAGAGGTTAGCACCAGAAGCAGTGCTAGGCAGGGGAGAAATAAACTCACTGAGAAGACTTAGTGACGGGGGTGTTTTCTAGTCCTCAGAAAGCTGATTAAGGAGAATGCTCAAGTCTTTTCTTATTAGCAAGTCCACTCCTTCGCAAGACTGAAGATAAACTTTTGGTGTTTCAAAGGCTTGTCAGTGTCTTCTGGTTTAATTCCTCTTTCACTTGTACATTTCCTTGCCTCTGTTCCCTGTGGACATGGGCCCTCTTGCCTTTCTCCCAGCTGCTGTGACCAGACCTGAGGAAACAGCAAGGTCATATCCTAAGGATTCAGTCACATCTGTGCTTTTGAAGGCCTTGGTGTAGCTGTTATTACCAAGTTATTCCCACTTGATAGTGTGCATGTAATTTTGGATCCAAAGGGTAGCTACTACCTTGGTCTGCTGTAGTGTGGGAGGGAGCCGGTGGCAGCAAACCAGATCTCGCACTAGCAGAGCAAGTAAGTAAGGGAGGAGAATCTTGCTCTCTGATCACACAAGCATGAAGTGTAATGGAGTACAACTGACTTAAAATATGCTGAAGTGCATGTTAAAGAGTACAGAAACTGCTATCCAGTTTTGCTGATTCACATTTTCAGTTCAGAGTGAAGGTCAAAAGCTTTTATGTTTGGTGTTACTGCTTTTTTTGTTGTTCTTTTTCATGTATGTGCTGTACTTCCCAGAAGGCTGCTGTCTATCACAGCTCCAATACTGAATGGGCTGACAGTTCTTCAGCTATTGTGGCATCTTAATGACAGGGAAATGTTGATTGTAGCTTGGCATGTGCGGAAATTTTTTTTCACTTTGCATCTTTAGACATCTTAAGCTCATCACAAGGTTCATTTGTAACTTCAGGAGTATCAGACTAAGTTACAATTTGAGCAGAGTAATTACTGAGAATTTTATCCTTACCTTGTGACCTCTGGGATTTATTTAATGAATATTGTAAAACTAGCAAAGATGGCGCAAGAGGACTAAAATTATTAGCATAGGCTCCTGGATAAGTGAGTAACTTGGAGTTAGGCTACTTCTTGGCTTCAGTGGACATAATGAGGGATATTTTATACAAGGTTCCTCTGTTTGAATCTTCTTAAGTTATCCAGACCTTTTCTGCCCTCCTGGTTGAAGAGGGCTGCTTCACAATCATTTTTCTATAGGATTACACAGTTTAGTTTTCAAAGTCCTGGATGAGTCTGTTAAATCTGCAGCCTGTGGGCTTCTGGGTGGTTCTATTGTGTTCCTTGGCTTGTGAGTTTGTCCTGGGCAGCTGTTGCCCTGTCTGGTATTTGCTTTCCCCTTGCTTTTAGATGGTTACATTGTCAATTTCCCTGTGTTTTCTTACAAATCAATCCACTTTCACTCTCCAGGTAGTCATCTTCATCCCAGCATGTTCTCCAGTTTGAATTTTGACTGTGTGTTGGGATGCCTATCATCTTGGCTGGCATCTGTCTTGCAGCAGTGGTTCTTAAAATTGAAGTAGGACTTCTGTAAAATCTGGTTGTATGTGGAGAGAAGCAAGAAAAAAAAATATGTGTTTCTGCAGCCATTTGGGGAGTCTGTGGAGCATTGTCTTTTAGGGAAGGATGAAATACTCCGCTCTCAGACACAGATTTGGTAAGGGTTGGGGTTTTGTTTGTTTTTCAACATGTATGGGTTTTGTACCTAATAGTTGCAGAAGTCTATTAAGTAGAATACCTCTTGTAGTATTTAAAAAAAAATTGTTTGCTATTACCACCCCTGAAAAGATATAAGATCTGCTGTAGCAGATATTTTACTGATCTTAGTCTGAAAAATACCTGTGAATAGAGAGTGGATCACTGGGTCTTAATTTTAAAATTTGTACACTCAGGCTGGAATTGGGCAGCTATTGAAAACTGTTTCAGCTGCCTTTAAACTTGGACTGGAAGAGACATCCAAGACTGTCTGTTTTCTTTTGTAAGCTCCCTGTGAGCTGCTTTGTAAACAGGAAGAAGAGGCAGTCACTACCACCCTGTGAAAAGCCACTGCAGGTTGAGCTTTTGTGAAATGAGACATGAACATCAGGGCATTGTCATTTGCCCTCTGTACTTAGTCAGGAAGATTACTGAGAATTCTTGGACTATAATTGATACTTGGCACCAAATGATTACAAAAGGCTGTTTTCTTGGTGGATTTTTTTTAAAATCATGTGCTTGTTTTGATGTAGGAGGTAGATGTTAGTGGTAAGATATGAAACCACTTGTACCTCAGCTGCTGGTGGTTCTTTCTGCACTGTCAAGACTAAAACTACATTTCAGAGTCATAAGGTGCTTCTCTGCCATCTGCTTTGTGCAAGAGGCTTGGGTGCTTGCACCTTTCCTAGAGCTGGCAGGATAAATTCGAATGCTGACACTACAGACTGGGAACCCTAAATCCATCTTGAAACCCCACTAGACTTGCCTGGCTGCTTTAATCAATGTCTGGTATTTCTTCTGAGTCTGTGTGCTTAGTTTATGGGTTTTGGTTTGTATTCTGAAACAGAAATAGTTAAAACAGATTCAGGAGGCAAGATGAAAATTGGGGGCTTAGAATCAGGAGTTTATCAGTATGTTTGTGGCTTGCATTTGTTTTAGACTGCACTTAGCAGCAGAACATAGTTGCTTTACAGCATGCTTAGAACATTGCTTTTGGTATGCTGGGCAGTCTTTGAACTCGGTACAATTTCCTTTGTGTGAAGGACCTTTCGATCAAAGACTGAATTCCTGAATACTGTCGTCTTTGCTTTTCTCTCAAGGTATGTTGTTGGTTTTTTTTCAAATAAAATACTGATAGATTACATGGCAAGGTAAGGCATTACTTTTACTACTCAAAGTCTGCCCTGGGTTTTACTTTTCTGCTTCTGTTCTTAACATACTATCCTTCCAGATGTATCTGGTAGCTTAGTTTTGGCCAGCTCCTTCCTGACTAGAAGGCTTAACACACATAGATGAAACAATGTGTAGGTTTGCAGTGCTCTGCGTATTAAATCACACATCACTTCTTGTTGTTGTTTATGTATGTTCTGTTTATATTTATGGTCCCTGGTACTTTTCCTCCTTTCAGTAGAGAGAGAGCTTGTGGCATTTAGGATGCATTCACGAGAACAGGTGGCAAATGTCAGCGCTTCACTCAGATGTGTCTTTGAGGGCAAGTTTCTTCTGTGTCCTCAGCTTTTGTTTGTGACTTACAAGTATTATTTAAGCAAAACTAATCTGTTGTCTTACTTATGTAAATGATACCAGAATCACAGAATTGCTCTCTGGTGTCAGCTACAGCAGAGTAGCTAAGATGGACTCAGCTTAGAAAGTGAGATGTGCTTGCCCTTTGGTATGGTCCAGCATTTGTTGCTGCTAGATGTGGCCAACAGGAGGTAAGGCAGAGATGCAGGGAATACTTGGGTTACAAGTTCTGGGGGACAGGGTGTTACCTACTATAACAGAGAAAGCAGAAAATGTTTGTGGGATGAGAAGGATCAGGAGTTCTGTTCTGATGTAATTCCATCTTGAATAATTTGACTGTGGCAATATCAAAGACATTGAATGGGATTTAATTTGGAGGTGATGGAACTAAGTTGAGGATAGATGACAGGTGGATTTCTGCGCATACATGTGGCAGGGGGAGATGCTGTCTAGGGGAAAAAAAAGTACTGAAGGCAGAGAGAGACCTTGGGCACAGTTCCTTTTTGCCCCAAGAGGAGCATGACAATCTGTAAGAGCTGACACTGTGTAGGTTAGTAAATAGAAGGACTGGATGGAAGAAAAAAATTCGCAAAAAAGCAAGAAATTAAAATAAGAAGCATGAGCTGTTCTTTCGCTGGTATATCTGCAAGGCTTGAAAAAGTGAAGATAAGAAGTAGTGGTTTTGAGTGTTGGCCGGGTCACTTTTGTGACCTTTTTGTGGTATGTTCTGTTCTCAAACAGGTTGCAAGCAGCTGAAGCCACACTAGAGTGTGCCTGGTGTGGAGCTGAAAAGCAGAAGCTTCAGGAGTTTGTAAGTGTTATAAATAGCATGGTTAGCAAGTGCTGGGGTGAAGGGAATACAAGGTGCAAGTGGGATCCCAGGCAGTGATATATAAGGTGAAAGAAACTAAAATCATGGTGGTTTTCTGGGGGACAGGGTAAAAAAATTTCAAGGAATAAGTGAAATCTGGGGATGAAAGTATAGGGGAATCTGGAGTTGGGGTGGAGTAGACAGAAAAAGGAAGCAAGGTTAGGCGAGTGGAGAAAAAAAATCCCTGCAAAGGAGAAGGGATTTTGTGCAAAGGTTATTGTGCCCTTGAATATCTCCATCTTGTTCATTAGTGGTAGGTCTGAGGTATGCACAGGAAAAATCTTGCTGCTTTTTTTTTTTTTTTTAAAGATATTCCTGTATAGGAACCTACTGGCTCAAAGTGTATGTAGGTGATTGCTGCTGCTCGGTGCTGGTGAGAGCTTGCTAACAAAGACTGATTGACGAGCGCCTGTCGGGAGAGCATGCACACTGAGCAGAGAGTGTGATTGTGCAAAAGTCTCGTGACTTCCAATGGGATTTGAGCATGTGCTTACCTTTTAGGAGGTACTCACATGTTTGTCATGTGGCACAGTTGCTCTTTTGTGGGTCGGTTTAGCTTTCATCTCATGCGGTTTCAAAAAATGCAAGTTTTTCTCGGGAGAAAAGAGCTGATAAGGGACTAGCTCCTACAGCTTGTTGACTCCAGCCACAAATACTGCTGGTGGAAGTGCTTCACCTCAGAGTACTAGCAGTGAAATTTGGCAAGCTATTTTAATTGATAAGAATCCAATAAAAAATAAAGCTCTAAACTTAAAACTGTAGCCCTGTTTCATGGTTGAACACTCCCAAGTTTTTTTGATGAGCGTTGCCTGCTCATCGTTGATGTGGCTAGTGAGGCGAGCTTTAGGATTTTGACTTGGCCCATTGGGTTCAGGTCTGTGTAAAGAGCACTTGTAGAAATGTTAATTAAACTATTAAACCAGAAAAACCCTTCTTGAAAAACATGATACACCCTATGTTTTCGGGTGATACATAGCAATTGAGATGAGAGATGACTTTGAGGGCATTAATCTCTTTTTGAGGGGTTCCTTCTGCATTTGACATTTGAACCAGCCCCGAAGGTCAGCCTTTTGTTGTTGTTTGGGATTGCTCGGTTCATAATGTATACTGATTAAAAGTGGTTCAGGAGAAAAACAGAAGTCGTTGCTTGAATACTTCAAGTGGTCTTGGTAAAACAGGGGCAATTCACACTTGCAGTGGAGCAAAGCACGTGTTCCTTGCTGCATCTAATGTTGAAGCAAACACGGCGGCTCGCATGTGTAGCTGCTCTGTAGATCAGAGTCTGGGAAGAAAATCGCATCTATGCCAATCAGATTGCTCTTAATGTGCTTAGTGGCTGTGAAAGTCAAAAGTAACTTCCACCTGTAATTTTGAAATTGGTTTAATAAAGCAATTTGATGGACCAGCAAAATAATAATCTTTACTGCTCAGTGAATGAAATCTCTTTTCATCTCAGATACTGAATAAAAAATAAAAGCCTGGATCTGTAAATTCATGTAGCTCTCTTTAGTTTTCTGAGACCGGGATTTCACCCTTGAACTCCTCTTCAGGTTATGTTGTTCCTTTTGAAAGAGCAGAACAGATTGCATGTGTTTGTAGTTAAATGAAGGAAGGTCACCCGGGCTGCGATTAAATGAGTGGCTCCATTTACTTGAATGTCACAAAAGCTACTCTATTCTGAAATAATATGTTAGGGAATAGCTAGAAAGCTGTAGAGCATTAAGTTATTGGGGAAAAAAGAAACTCTAAAAGTCAGTTATGTTACCTAGCAAACATGAAATAATGAAATTGTAGTTTGGGGCTATTTTATTATAAGATCTGCTTGTTCACCCAGCATGCATGATCAAGTCCCTGACTGTAAAACATAGGAATCTTCAGTCTCACGATGAGTTTCTATAACCACTTGTTCTCATAATAAGTCTTCTGTCCTCATGAGTTTTTTGTTGGTTTTTTTTTTCCTTTGCGAGACTCTACAAACCTAACCACAAGGAACTTAAGTAAGAGGAACAGTTCTTGTCCTGCAAACTGCACTCTGTGCATTTGCACTGGCAAAAGTAGAATCTGCAAATCGTTATGGCTGTAGAGGCAGCAGTGGCCATGGCTGCAGCGTAGGTAGGAGGCATGCTGATAGTTGAGTAATAATCATCCTTATAATTAACAGTGTTTGCACTAGTGAAAAGTCTTACAGGCAGAGCATTAGTTAATATACCCAAAGTATGATTTTCGCCCAGTTAAAATAGGAACAGATAGAAAATCTTACGAAGTCTCCAACAGTACCCTGCATGTTATTCTGGGATACATTTACTTCAGTGGCTCATGTCAATGATCCAAGTTCTTGTGTGTATTACAATTGCTAGGAGTGCTGTGCTCCAGGATGATGTTCAGCACTTTTCAGCACTTTTAGCAGGCCTTGGGAGGAATAATAAAAAAAGAAAAAAAACAAACAAAACCCACCACACCACCAAACTCTTCTTTTTCCTTGGTAAATCCTTGGTAAATGTGTGGGCACTTCTTTATTATTTAAATAGCTTTCAGATTGAGATGTCACATATGGTGGCCTCACAAGTACATTCAACTTGTGCAGATGTAATCCTCATGCACTGCAAATTGTTTGCAACTGTAGTAATAAGGAAGTCAAATTTAAGGAAGGCAAGTTACTACACTGAAAAGCAACTAGAGTTGGCTGCATTTTATGAGCTTGTATTTCTTGTTCAACCTTTTGGCTTTGGGCTTGGGGAGCTGGGAAATTGGGATTGTCAGCTTCAGCAAAACACTACCTTTAATTTAAATTGCTGAGCGTTTGAATATTATATTAACTTTTTAGATCTGATTTGTGGGTAAATTATTAAAGGTGTCTTCAGATTATGAGTGAGTAGTGCCAGAAGCACCTTAACCTTGCTATCTCAACAGGACCTCAGCTTTGAAGCAATGAAACAGAAGTTCACTGAAATCTTGCTCTTTTATAATTTTATTCTATCTTGTTTATCTTCCAGGTTGCATGCTAGCCAGTGTTGGTTTTTCCGAAACAGTCCTCCTTTTGGCTGCTTGTTTAATAACCTTTACTTACCATCTCTGTATCATTTTAGGTGTTCAGCGTTTTGGTTCTGATTCAAGTAAGGTGAAAGAGGGTTATGTGAGCCACAGTTTGAGCTGTACAGTATTTAAATTCAGGTGTACACTGTTTCAGGCAGTGTGGTGGAAAGAAACAAGTGATAGCATTGATGTAGTAGTAAAAGAAGGAAAATGAACGCAAGTTCTGCTCACTAATTTTCATATTGTGTTCTATGGATTAGTTAACCTTTGCATGCAGTTTATATTGGATGTGATCACACAGTTTAAAGATCTACACAAAAAAAGAGTAGCTGAGGTATACGTATATAAATTACTGCATGTATACTACATGTTGCATATATTTTTTTATTTTAACTTAATTTTTATTATTCATAGGATTTAGGTCATTATCGTAATGCAAATTGTTCATGTTCTCACATCACACCATTAATTACAGCACTTGTATTTTATTCTTTGGATTTTCAGGAAAAAAAGACCTTTTTGTGTAAAAATAAATAAATCCTTTGTTGCAGTCTAGATCTCTTAAACTAATTTCCTCTAAAAGCGGTAAAATATGTACGACTAATTAAAATGAAGTGCCTTTCATCAGCTCATAATCCCTGCCTTTCCATTCAAATTTATTTAGAAATTCTTGTCCAAATAAAACATGCAAGTGTATAACCAGTCAAATATATCGGTATCTTTCAGTCTGAAACACTGCCAACTGCAGATTATATGGCATAAGACTTAAGGCAGTAAAGAAATCAAGGCAAATCCTTTTCTAGGAATCAGGATTGTAGGGACAAAGTTAAATAGCACTTCATATTACAGAGCTGGATTCTATACTGGTAAAAAAAAAAAAGCTAAATTACAACATGATGTAGATATCAGTGTATTTGATTCTCCCATAAAACAAAAATAACTGAAAGAATATAGTTTAAGCTTTCTAAAACTGTCTTAATATCCAAGATATGAATGAATTTGTTGAAGATGGACAGGAGTGAGTGAAATTGGGTGTTAAAATGGCGGGTTTAGTTCATCACTTTTTAATGGTGATTACTGTAATAGCTTCCATCAAGTTCTGTAGGTGAATCACAGAGATACCTTTAAGCAATAGCACGTATCCAAGATTAAACACAGGGATTGTGTTCATGAAGGTGTGCCTTTACTGTTTCCCACAGTCAACAAATTATACTGAAAAATCTCCTCTTGTGTTACAGTCACACCGTTTCCCCACCCAATGCAGATTCAGTGTAATTACCATTAATATACCTCTCTTTCTTCGTAAGTGAAATGCCACTTGCTTTTGAAGCTGGTGACTTTTAGCACCAATAGGTTCTTGTCATCGTTATGATTGGACTTAGACTTTGACCTGGACTGAAATCCAGCGTTAACATGCTTCTAATATTATAGCCGTTGTTGTTCAGTTTTAAAACCACAAATGTTAATGGGAAGTTGTACTTCCCCACTTTACCGAGCCTCCTCTCTGATGAGAAGGTGAAATGGTTCTTTGTGAGCTGTGATCACAAATTTGATTGTTTTGGTTCTGAAAGACAGTGTTCGCTTTTCTTAAAACTAAACTGCTTCTGATGGAAGGAAATGTTACTTACTTGCTTCCTCAACTAGGTGGTTTTCTCTGGAGGTTTCCCAGTAGCACCGTGATCAAACCTGCCATCCAGCTGGCAATGTGAAATAAGACAAGCTTGCAGTTCAGGGTGCTGTGGCTGCACACATAGCATGCAGCAGTTTAAAGGAGAGGATGAAAAAAAAACCCAAGCAACTCCTGGGTCCCCACTGAGCTGTGGAAAACAGAATTGCCTCACTCAGGTTTTAAAACCTTAGCCTGAAAACAAAGCTCCGTAATAATCTGTCTTTGGATGTGAAAGTGATTTGTATTTCCATAGAAACATCCTATGCAGACCCTGAGCCAGGTATATTAGATTATCCCAAACTAAACTGTCCTGTAAAGATTTTACAATAATTTTTTTCTTGTTTCAAACATGCCAGTTTTTCCTGGCTGAGCCTTTCTGGAAAAGGCACTGCCCATCTTATGTTTGGGAGCTGCTCTTGAGTGTTACAGTCTACTCTTGTAAAGAACCACTACGAGAAAGTTTCCCTCGGGCAAAAAGAGCCTGAAAATGTTTATTTTAGTGCTTTATGCTTAGAATTTTAGAAATCTGTAGGTGGAAATTCCCATGTGAAAAACTTAAAGCCCTTCAGAACTGAAAAAGAGGTGTCTTGTATTCATTTAGTTTGGAGTACAAAATAGTATTCATATGATATTTTTTTTAAATATCTTTTAATGTATTCAATGAATGGAGCCTCATCAGAATGCTTAGACAAGAATTAAGGAGTTGCTTACAGATTTTCCCAGCAAGGATTAACATCTGACATAGTCGTGTCATTGCTTCAGCAACAATGGGATCCTTTATCTGCGCTTATGTATTATGTGCATTTTAGTTCTCCCTACAGACAGTGCTTTGTTTGTAAGGGCAGCCTAACTGGATCTGTGTGTATTAGCTTTACCGAAAAATGCAGATACCTGACAGGCGTAAAATGTAAAAAGTTAAGACAAGTGCATGATGAGAAGGTGCTGTATACATTGACAACTAATGCTGCCGTGGTTAACTTTAGTTCCATGAAAGCTAAATACTCATTGATGGGGTGTGGACTCCAAAGTTAGTTTACATTTTCATAAACAATTGAATTTTGTATGTAATTTGTAGTGACTATTAACTTCTGCAGTTTAAAGCCACTCAGACCTTTTGTTCTTCCGATATCTGGGATTGGTTTTCATTCATTAACCATGCCTTTTGAACACTCCAACCTCTTTATTCATCTGATGGATCATCAACATCCAGAATGTTAGAAATTCAGTGCATAACAATTGGCTTCTCTCCGGAATAGCTATTTTAGCAGTGCAAACAGAAGTTGAATGGCAGAACTGGGTCTTGCACTACTTCTGTCTGCATTTTGATTAGGCCAACAAGACCCGAGTTGTCTGTGTTATATATAGGCAGAGCTGAGGATGCAGGAGGGGTCAAAGAGTTTGAATGGTGCTCTGGGGGACTTGGGAGGGGTGGACTAGCATGCCTGATGCCTGCTGGAGAAACCTGGGATCTGTGGGAAGTTGGGATGAGAGAGACTGGCAGTGCTGGGAGCCATTGTTCTGGAAAATTCAGTCTGTATTGTGCCACGTGTGTATAGAGGGGTTGCTTGCAGGATTCCCAGTCAGGAGAATGCTTTGGTAACTGGGAGAGCGTGTGTCCCAGTGTGAGCACTTGTGAGAGTTCAGTAGTCATCTGTGCTCCTTGCTCCAGATCATCTGCTTCCAGCATCTGCTTCCCTCCCTGCTGTGAACTTTCCTGATATTCATCTTTCCTTGCTGATTGCTGCAGGACCAACTGAAGGATGCCATCACCCCCAAGTGTGCCCTTCTGTTACAAGGGTGTAGTTTTAAGAGCTTATCATCATTTCTAGCACTGTGGAAATAGTGTGTTCCTGTAAATCTGTTATCAGAAAGGATTCAGAATCGGCTTTGGAACATTTTGAATGTTACTTGCCCTGTGGGGAGTTTATTGCAAGGGGATTTTCCTTTTACATTCATAGCTTGTAGGTGCAGTGATCTGAGAGGTGACGAATTCAAAATAGTTTAGAGGTTCCAAGTAAATTATGGAGGTGCTTGCAGTTCTCATCTGTAAGCAGTTAATATAAAAAATACTTCTGGTATATACTAGCGCCCATGGGCACAGTGAACACTAGTGGCATGTCTGTCACGAAGGGCAGTGCAGAGACTTCTGAACCACGATCAAGCTTAGCAGGACGTGCCCAGTTGTGGTGCAGTGCTCTGTGAAGCAGATGCTTTCATGACCTGAGCTAGTAGCTGTGCTACCAGGGCGGTGTGACCGGGCTAAAAACCACTGCCCTTGGCTAGGTCCCCTTGCCCAGCTGCGCTTGTACTGGGCTGGTGGTAGATCAGATAAATCCCTTCCTTTGCTCAGTAATTCTGAAATCTCCATGCTTTCTATTATTTCTTGTTTGTTTTTTACCTGATTTTCATTTGCATCTATTGTTTCTTTTCCAAGCTGTCCTTACCAGCTTTTTTTCCACCTTCCAGGTAGAAGCAGATCTTTGACTCATAGAGCCTATTTTTTGCCCCATCTCCTTTTTTAAGCCTCTTCTTTTGTGGCTGAGTTCTTACCTGCTTCGGAGAGCTTCTGCCATTAATATGTACACACACGAGACGTTTGCATCTGGCTGGTCCTCTCTATACATGGTCCAACTGCTCTGGGGTCTCAGCAGACCTGTATCTTTGCTGGCCCCATGAGGCCAGAGGTTGGGGTCTTACAGGCTTATGGAGCACAGGCACACATAGTATTTCTCCTTGATTTTCCAGGCGGAGGAGGAGAAATTCTGAGCTGAGCTACACTAGATACTACTGTATCAGCTTGTTTGCAAGAATGGGAATAAGAAAGAGAATTCTTGCTCCCTACAGTCCAGTAGTTACTGTGGGTATCAAGCACAGTTTGATGAAGAATTAAGCACCAGGATACATTTTTCACAGAGACTTCTGTCACGTGGACAGCACCCAGCTTCCTCGATTGAAGTGCCAAAACTGAAACTAGAATGGCAGTGACAGAGAACAGCCCTTGGTGAAAGACTCATTTTAATAAAAAAAGCCCTTTAATGTCTCTTAACGATTTCTTTAAAATCATCCTTTCTACTAATTGATCTGTAACTTGGATTTTGTAAGTGCAGTTCCCAAAGGAAAGAAGACTCTGCAGGCAGGGTAATGGTGAGTGGTTTTGTATCTCCTCATTCTGCATCCTTTCGATAACTTTGAAACCAGTGGTTGTTATCAGTCAAACTTTATAGAGGAGCATGAGTCTCACAATGTTCCTAATTTTTTGAAAATTCAAGGTAACTGGGTAGAGAGCAGTACATCCCAATAAAGCTGGACTGTTGTTAGAACTCAACCCTTAACAAATTTTGCAGAATTTTCATCTTTCTGTCTGTCTCTCACATCCTGACACTGAAGATTTGGCCGTGTTAGCTCACATGTTTGCAGATTAGTACTACCTTCACCACGCATTTCAGCCCCATGGGAAGAGCTGGTGGTGTTACTCGAGGTATTTGTGGTTACCCTGTTAGCATCCCCAGCAGTGGGAGTGTGTAACTTTTTCATCAGAACACCAAACAGAATTCCCTTTCCTTCTTATCTACTGTCAGTTTGTGATTTGTGCATAAAAAATCTCTTGTTTTATTTCAGAAACGGAAAAGATCCCTGTAATGCGTGGACAGTGGTTTATTGATGGTACATGGCAACCTCTGGAAGAAGAAGAAAGTAACTTAATAGAACAGGAGCATCTCAACCGCTTTAAAGGCCAGCAGGTGCAAGAGAGCTTTGATATGAAAGTATCAAAACCTGTTGACGGGAAGGGCGGTAAGATTGTTTAGATCACTATTCTTACAGTATGTTTTCTGGACAGTTGGGGTCTGGTTTTCTTAAAAAATAATGTGATCTGTACTGGTTCTGCACCCTACATAGTGAGGAACATTGTTACAGGCATCAGTTTGCTCTCCTGTTTTTCAGCACATCTTGATGTTGCAGGATTTCCTGCTGCAGTGCATTTGATGAATACTGCAAAAATTATATTTGTGGATAAAGTCCTTGTTCCCATTTTGCTTCACGTTTCATATCTTTTAATTGTGTTTGCAATTGCACTTGCAAAACTGAAATCTCTTGGTGTGACAAGAAGAGTCAGTGCCCAAATGCAAACTGATTATTAGCTCTCTGGCCAGCGTTCCTAGTTCTGCCCTAAAGGGAGTACCAGTTTTACAGATCACATTTCTTCTTCCATTCTTGTTCAGTCTGTGAATTCATTGAAGTAGTTTTCAGCTATAGTAAATCTTGGGCATTCATTCTGTTATGGAAGTCCTTATATTTTAATGACCAGGCTGAGGACATTCGGTTAGTGTTCCTGGGAGTCTGTCACATGCACTTCACATTTTTAAGAACAGCCCTCTGAAGTTACTGATCTGTTATTTAATGTACACAGTTGAATTGGTTGCTCAGGGTAAGTATAGCACAGTGAAAGATCAGTATTCTTGGCTTTGGCACTTCACTTCTGTTTGTTGGTTGTCCCTTGGTGAATAATCTACAAAGCAAGAGCTGCAAGTACAGAGGCTTCACAATATATTTTATAGTAGGGTTTTGGCTGTGTTATTTTTCATAAAGCAACTTTATCTTAAACTAGTGTAGGAATGGTTGTGTTTTGGCCATGAGCATGGAGGAGTTCTTTTGTGTGAACTGCCTGAACACGCAACTAAAAGCTTGTTAATAAATTGGAAGCAAGGCAGTATTCAGGGTACTTCTATAATTACTGTAAGGAAAACCAGAATATCATTTCTTGACTTAAGGAGCTTTTTCAACAGTACAGAGAGTAGTGAAGTTTCTAATTCCCCTCAAAGCTAGTGAGGATTCTGTGAATATTTTTTTTTTTTGCTATTTAAAAAAGACCTTTTCCTCTGGCCCAGTCTGCAGTACTTCTACAGTCTTCTGCTTTAACAGCTTTGTCAAGTAGGTGCATAAAATGGTGTGACCTCTTGAGCCACAGCACTGTGCCAGCACAACTGCCCTTTTGAAAGGCACTTATACCTGTATTTCCGTGTGTTTGTAGTTATTTATTGTTCCAGTGTACTGGTACAAAGCTCAGCTTTGTTACTACAGCTGCAGCTCTGCTGTGAGTGCAGTGCTGTTTGTGGTAGGCTCGTATGCTTTTATAGGAAAAGCACATCTTTATGACTGCTGGGTGCTTCCAGCCTTTGGTAGCTTAACTTCTGATGGAAGGAAAGATGGCTTCATTTATACTTGGGTTCTCCTTAGCGAGTAAGGAAGAGAGGTCAGGGATTTTTAGAAATAGTCTGGTCTGTGGAGCAAAACTTTTCAGATTTGAGGTTAGTGAGATTGGGGAGAGTGCTGAGAAGGATATAATCCCTGATACTTACGAAAACATAAAAGATCAGAAAAAGGAATTCCAAATTCAGGCACCAGTGCCTTTTCTAAAACTGAAGTTAAAAAAAAAAAAAGGCAAAGCAAAAAAACCAAACCACAAAACAACCAAAACCCCAAGCTATGTATGGAGTCACTTCAAAATGGACTATGTGTCAAGACACCAGTAACTTTCAGTAGGGGTTGGTTTGGGGTTTTTTTTGTGTAGTAATAGAGTTGCAGGAAAATTATGGCTAACAGTAAGTGTGAAAAGTGGTTTTCTCATTATAATATGCCTCTCAATACATCCCTGATCAGCTGGCATCCATGATTGCCATCTGCACATGGCACTGGGAGTTGCTTTACAATTTGCATTATTGCTGATGAAGTAAACACAATTAGTTGGGGAAGTGCTGAATTCAGTTTATAGATGTCTTAAATGCTACAAATTGTTGAAATCGTATCCTGTATGAAACATGTTTTGGTCCCATTGACGTTTACAGGTAGCTGTTAAGACTAGCGAAAGTGAATAGATCTGTAAATATCATTGGGAAGCTAAGTGACTCTTCACGATGCTATGATAAAGCACCGTAAATGAACAAAAAATAGCCATCTCCTCTAATTCCTCAGCAAAATTAATACAATCTGCTGTCATAGTCTCTTTCCTATTTTTTTATACTTTAATAATTACTTTCTTACATGAATGTGCCAGTTGCCATCATGAATAGCAAAAAACCAGCTTGTCAACAAGCATCTTGTTGATACGCAGTAGACAAACCTGTCAGCTCTTGATGTGACCACAGCCATGCTCTAAATGGTGGCAGGAGGCTGAGAAGTTAGGAGCAGCTTCCACTTTGCTCGTGTTCTGGATAATTTTCTTTTATGGACTGCTATCTCGGGGTAACGTATGATATGCTGGAACTTAGTATCCAAGACTCAGTTGACAATATACATGCAGTTTAATCATACTTCTTTCTTTATTGTCCTCTGAAATCTTTTTGTGAAGGAAATGGAATTGCTAGCGAGTTTTCCAGGTGTTCAGCCCCTTCAGCTTTTGAGCAGCCTGCCCAGTGCATTGCTGGCGATGGAATCACCCTCTTCAACCACAGGGCAGGTGATGCTGCTTCCCGTCTGTGTGTGGAGTCATCTGTACAGATGAGTCCGTCTTTGCAAAAACCGATAGTGAGCACTGTGTGCATTACCTGTGAAGGGTAACTGCTCAGCAAGCAGTGCCTGTATTCTTTCCTCATGTTTCTAGTTTTGAGGTCCACGTTAGGAGAGTACACTTGCATCTAGAAAAAGGATTTCCCACTCCAGCGATTTGATTTATTAATTCTGCTTTTGGGTTGCAGCATGTTAACAGGGAAATAACTAAGCTTCATCCAGAGCTTTTGTTGATGATAAGACGTCTGTGAATAAATGCCCCATTATTAAACTCTTAATCCAAGCAAACCTGCCTCTGAAAGCGCAAAATATTTCAGAATAGGGGTCTCCAACCTGTGGCCTGTAAGTAATACAATGCCCACGCTACTTCCAGTGTCATTTGGGAGCATGTGAAGCTGTAGATGCTGACGATAACAGAAAGCACATGACAGTCTTTAGGTGAATGATGTTCTCAAGTCCTGTTTTCCATGGGGCAGCCTGGACACCACTGCTTCAGCAGGAGATCCCTCTGCTCATTTTAGAGCAGAGGGATGGTATTTTAGTTTTCATCCTTAAAAAGTATTTAATTTCATGCCTTGCAAAATGGGCTGCATTTATGGTTCCTGATCATTTTCAGTGGTCTGCTGAGCTGTTGGTCTCAGCAGTGGCATGACTTTCTCAGGGATATTATTTGTTACGGCACAACACAGGGATGGGGCGCTTTATTTCTTAGGGCTGTCCAAGCAGGTTAATGCAACCTTTAGATTTTCCATATCTAGTTGACCTGGATTTGTCTCCAAGAAGGTTATGTCCCATAGGAATTCAGAGACATGGTTCCCAGGTACCATAGCTCTATCTGCTGCTTACAGAAAGTCAAAATTTCTGAGATTTCTGGAGAGATACTTTGTTCTGAATGTGTTGGCATCTCTGAACACCTCCATCTACACTGACCAGTGAACTCTGAAGTGCGGCATGGACAGGAGGTGTTGGCATGTGACAGCTGACACCCCAGACCACCATGGACCAGGATGTGTCAGGAAGGGATGCTGTGGGCATGAGCCTCTCCCTTCACTGACTCTGCCTGAAGGTCTGCCTCCCAAGGTGCCCAAAACCAGGCCAGAGGAATGCTGCTGAAGTCCTGGTGCAAACAAATATTGCAAGGGCATCACCCATCTCCTCCATAGCTTGACCAGGCTCTATTTCACACCTCATCACACCAGAGTCTACTTTGATCCTGGCGAAATTCCATGTATGTTTTTTTCAGTTTAAATAGTTCACTTTATTGTTGATAAATACAGGAAAGGGCGTTACTATTCTGTCTTCTAAGTCAGAGTAACTGATACAGCTACAGGAGGAAACCACGCTTAGGGTGAGGAATTATTGGTTTGGCTGCGTTTGGACTGCACTGTTGTGAAACTGAATGTCAGCAGCCTGCGTTCGAATTAATGCAAATCACAAATTTTCACAAATGCAAATCTGCATATGGGCAGATTTCAGGAAGGCATCTTCTGGCTTGTCATTACATGAAGTAATTTTATTAATTTTTCTGAGCAGTTAGAGTCAGCACATTGTCATTTTATAGGTGTATTGAGGAGTAGAGCTTGGCGTCTGCTGCTCGAGTCTACGCTAAAAACAGTTGACTGACGATACCTTAAAACCCCTAAATGAGATGCTGCACTGCTGTAACAGTATATTTGGGCTTCCAGGTCTGATTTGTTGTTCTGCCGCGGTGTTGGTAGTTAGAGGGTTTGAGGCCCTCAAATTAATTTTTCTGGTACTTGGTTTTTTTCATCCAGCTAACACTAGGCTTTTTAATATATTGGCTTTGCTTGTCCTTCGTAAGAACAATTTGTTCTTCAAACTTATCATACATAAATTAGTATCAACACAAGATGCCAGGTGACATTTTCATGTAAATTCCTAAGTTCAAAATTTTGAATACTTGAATCAAACTTCAGCCCTTTAAATGTGGAAATATCAGGGGTGTTTATTTGATCACACTGCGAATGGGTTATACCCTTTTGCCTTTGGCAGAAATACTGGCCTTTCTTATATTGTATTCACCCAGTGATTACACTCTACCATTTTACTACTGTAAAATAATTCTATAAATATTTCTGAGAAGAACCTAGGTTATAGCATGTGTTCTGTAAAACAGTATTTCAGCTGAAACCAATTTGAAGGGAATACCGTAATACCTTTTTAGCAGTTGATAAGCTTAAAACTTACAGAATAACGTAAGATTTAGAAACTGCTTTTTATGTGCACTGAGGCAGACAGTGAGTTCAGGATCTACCAAAAGTAGTCCGTTAAAGGAGCAGCATTCTCAAGAGATTTCATTAATACCAAGTGCCATTGTAAAATAAAACAAGACTGTGAACTCAGATCACAGAAGATGCTTAAGGGTTCTCAGTCTAGATATTCTGCTAACAGTATTTAACCATAATAACGGCAGTGATGTTCTGACCAAGAGTTTCTTGATGGAGGGTCAAAGTCTCTGCTTCAGTGTTGACTTTTCTCTCTTGCTTTGTGGCCAGAGCCCTTATATGCCTTGCAGTGAGTTCCTCAAGCACAGAAGAGCTGTTAGTGGGCAGGTGCCCACCGCTTCAAGTGCAGGGAGACGGTCAAGGATGGAGGAGCAGCTTTTGTCACAGTCCAGCTTTCAGCTAGAGGTTTAATTTGTGAGACCCACAGCTGCCTGGGACATGGTAAAATTGCCTTCTGTCTAGTGGTGATGGTACCAAACAGCAGAGCAGGAACAGCAAGTGCTGGGCATGCTCCTGGGAGGTAGCAGGAGGTGATACTTCCCACTGATCTAGGCTAGCCTGAGGGCTAGTTCCAATTCTTCCATTCAAGACCACTGAGCAGTGGTTCAAAGGGTACATCATTAAGTGGTCCCTGGTATAAATAATATCCTCTAACAGCTTTAATGTTTGCTATCTCTACCTTAAGAACACTTAGTTAGCTGTTGCTATCATAAATACAGTTGAGTACCTATCATCTGTTGCTCCATCATCTTTTTCAGGTATATTCATTTAACTGGGGTGAAGTGAAGCTGAAAGCTCAGTGTATGTGATAGTAAGATAGGAAGAGACATAGTTCATTGTATTTGCACAGAGAGATAGATGCTCAAAATTCAGCTGGAAATTGCCTGAGCAACCTGATTCAAACTTGAAATTGGATCCAACTTAAAAGTTGACCCTGCCCAGTGTAGAGAGTTGGAGCAGATGAATCCCAGCAGTCCCTTTGACACAAATTACTCTGTGATTGTTGCAGCACAAACAAGCTAGTAGGCTGCAACAAGGCTTTACCGTTGGTCAGATTCTACCAACGTGCTGTATCTCCTTCCTCCAGAGGTCAGAGCACACTACTCCTCCTCCATCCAGTCCCCTCTCCCACACTCCTCAGGGCTATTTAACCACTTAGCAGGAACGAGCTACAGCTGCACATCATCCATGTCAATCAGCCCACTGCCGCTGAGGCACGGCCACAGCTGCATATCATCACTGCAAATCAACCCACTGCCTTCGTTCCTCTACAAGTGATCAAGTCTATGATTCTGTGATAGATGATAGGAAATGTAGAAAAAATCTTGTGAGTCAGAATTATTTTTTTTTAATGCATTGATTTTGAAATGGCAGAAGTTTATTAGTTTTTCTTTTCAGAATTTCAGCATGGTCGTCTTAGATGCCAGAGAAACTAGAAAAGTTGCATTATGTTGTTTTGGTTTAGATTTCGCATAATGTTTTCTCTCTTCATAAAAAGTTTATATAGATTTTTGTCCCAGCTGGCTGAATTAACCTGTGGATGGGAGAGTCATAGTCATAGCATCAGAGAGTCATGCAGATCAGGAGGGATCTCTGGAGACGGTCTGGTCCAGTCTCCCCGCTCAAAGCTGCGGTGTGGGTGAGAGTGGGTTGCTCAGGGTATTTCCAGTGGGATTTTGAATATTTCCTACAGTGGAGACTCCACAACCTCTCCGGGCAGTCTGTTCCAGTGTTTTACCATCCTCACAGTGGAAAACATTTTTTCTTATACTTCTCTTGAATTTCCTGTGTATATTCTTCCTGAGTGTTGTATTGCCACAGCTAGTAAGATACTTTACAGACTAAATTATTCCATCAAGTCCCAAGTACAGTAGCTACGAGCCTAAATTTCCTCTCTCTTAGAAAACTCATGCAATAGTAATATACCTCACTTGCATCTGTATTAAGGCACCTGCTGACAGAGCTGTTAGCTGAGGGTGTGAAGTGGCATGATCCTGGACCAGTGTTACTGGGCAGTCAAAGCCGTTGACACAAGCATGGAGTGGATCATGGAGTATTAACTACTCCTGGTGTTTGTAAGGGAAGATGTCATTCAGTTGCATTTCTCCCCACTCTCCAGCAAGCTAAATGATTTCAGGTAATTTCAGCTAAATTATTTTGTGGATTTAGAAGCCAGGCTGGAGCCTCTTGATTTCCCACTGGATTTAAACACGCTCTCTTGGCTCTATCAGGTTTTTGAGGCTACAACGTTTTGAAATTAAAAGACTATTTGTATGAGTGAGGGCCCACAGAGCAGTAACACAGAAGATGTAGATTTGTAGGACCTCACTTTCAGTGTTGCTCAGGAACCCCCAAAGAAGCATAAAAGGTGTTCATCATCGTCATCAAGAGTCAGTACAGGTCCCCACTTACATATAAGTGGCAAAAGCAGCTTCTTCCTGCTCACGTAACTTTACCTGCTACTTAGCAGCAGCTTTCACTTACCTTAAAGTATTTCTTCTGTAATCACACAGCGCCAGTATTTAAAACCCTGAAAAATAATCTTTTGGATTGCTGTGCAATATTTCAGTATTCTCACGAGGAGTGAAATAAGACAATTGAAAGTCTAATGGAAGTTACAGGCTTGCCTTACCATCAAGGGGAAGCTCAGCAGCAAAGTGTGTGTGCTGTTGCATCGCTGTGAAGGCAGCTTCTTGAGGACTTAACAGGGTAACAGTAGGACATTTTGTCTAGTCTAACATAATAATGTTCTTAGACTCTTTGGGGAAAATAATGGAGCTGTGCTTAAAATTGAGTTGTTTTTTCAAATGTTTATTATATATGTAAGAAGGGTTACTGTGTTCTACACGATACCAAGTAGAGTGATTGTGCTTTTGTACACGTAAATGCAAAGGCACTCGGTGAATCTGATGACGCTGTGCCCCAGCTGTCTTTTACTAACACCTATAGCTGTGTTGTGGTGTCATAACTGTGTATGAAGAGTAAAGAAACTGAATTTGGCTAATGTGATCTAACACTTTGGCTACAAAGCCAGGTTTTTAAGTGTACATAGATACAGAGATATATACTTTTTCAGGAAATGTGACAACTTTTTTTCTAAAAATGGTAATACTAATTTAAAAATTACATCCCTTTTAAAAATTTTACTTTGAAGCTCAGTGTTTTTACTTTTAGTTCTCCAGTACCTCCTTCCCTTCTCCCTCCCTTCTTTGTTCAAGTGGAGAGGACATAAGGAGAATTCAGATGCTGCATGTCTTAAGCGAAAGCATTCCCAAGGTACAGTAATTGTAGATTTCTTTTTTGTAGTACTCCTGACTTAGGAAACTTTAGATTCTAGTTTGCTTATATCAGTTAAATGTGTTAGATTTACATGCTTCAAATTCTTGAGCTGTATTCATGCCATTTCCTTCAAAAGGGAAGGAAAAAGCATCGTAATCTTAGAAGAAAAGTAGAAGTGTTGCGAATCTTAGAGAAAAGTAGATGCTAACAGTATCATGCAGTAATCCTTATTATAATTATTTGTGACTGTGATGAAAACAGTACACATTTGTTTCTTACACTCTTTATATGTAGTTTGGCTTTTTTGATAAACTAAAAACTACTTTTTTAGTATCACAGCAGACCTAGTACAAGATAAATTATGTCAGAGAAGGAGTGGAGGGTTTATACTAGATAATATTTTGCTTGTCACTTTTTTTGGTTAACACATGCATTGTTAATTTTATGTTATAAATTATTTTTACTGCAATTTTTGTATGAGTACTGGAATGAAATGAGCTTTGGACATACGATGTAGAAAAGGGGAAGCTCTATAGAGCACATGATGAAGGCTGCTGTGTTGCAAGAAACAACTTTGAACTTTGCAGCAGCTGATGTGCACTTTTGTTTCAGAAAGTGGAAGTAGATCTTCCAGGAGCCATGAATGATTGCAGAAGGCTCAAAAGTATTTGTCACTGATCTTTCTCTGCCAATGCTAAAGCCAGTAGTGATTAAACTTTTACTGACTTCAGTGACTGGGGAACCAGACTTCTGAAAACTGCACCCTCAATTTAAAATTTAAATGCACATAGTAGTTTTAGAGTTATTCTTGCCATACCGTACATTCTTGTAGCTCCTGGGAATATTATAAATGTTTGCCTTTTGACTTCCTTTAATTGTATTTTTCTATAATGATGTCCAAACAAAAATGCCTGAAATCAAAATGTTTAATAGTAAACCTTTTTCTGCCTCTTCTTGCACATGGAACTGAATTCTGTTAAAGGTAAATAAGTGCAACTACTGCCTTGAGCAGTAAGAAAGGACTTCTGCATTCTATTTTGTGGTTGCAACTTTGAAATTATTTTGGTTTTTTCTCTTTTTCTCCAAATCATGTTCAGTTGTGGTGATGAATGTGCTTGCATTAAAAAATTAAAAAGAGATGCTTATGTAACAAAATAGTGACATCAATGAATTAAGAGGTGGTGAAGTGCAATATAAAAATGACAGCAATGTGAAACAGCTCTTTTTAGTTAAGAGCAATAGCCTTTTTAATGGTTTTGCATTTGTCTTTTAAGTAAATAAGAAAGGTTTTAAAATCCACAGCTGTACATCCGGTTTATATAGCATAACTTCGGAGTTGTTCAAGAAAGGACAACAGCAGCCAAATTATGTTCTCAGCTACCTGTATGATGTAGCAGGCTTTTGTGCAGAAACTACTGCTTAATGATTGCAGGAGAGACTAATTTTAAAATCCTTGAAAGAAAAGAGGGCAGAAAAGGTTTTTGGACAGTATGTATCCTTTCTCTGGTCTTTAGCCTGACTGGAATGACAGTGCCTTTGTGGCAGAGATGGAGGCAATATCAGCCCGTAGCACTTGAGAGACGCTTTCCTCTAGACTGATTTTGACTTGAGCATCGTCAGACTCTGGTAGAAGAGAGTCACCCTATGCTTTGGTTTGGGCAGGTGGATGAAAGTATCAAGTGAAAAACCACCAGTGCTTACCTTAAAAGGTATTTAATTTTAAACTGTTGGCCCTGTGAAATGCCATGTTCAAGTGCCTGTCTGTCTGCACTTGATGCTGCAGGTTGGTGTTCAGCTCCTCAAGCACTTGAGCTGGGAGGATGTGTGCACTGGCAGTGCATGTGCAGTCTGCACATCCCCAGCTTCTCCATGCATTTTGTGCTACGAGCATAAAAAGTAGTGCAGACTTTCTGCTCCTCAGTTACTCTCCAGTTATTTTGACTCAAGGTGAGTTTCTGCAGTCTAATTGAGACCAGGTTCTTCAAGGTTTTGGGAGTATGTATTCTGTATTTTTGTTTACTTCTTCATTTTTCATATTTAAGCTTTTTAGAGGGAATTTTCCCTCTGTGTTCCTCTATCTCAGTGAAACTGGAGGATAGTAACCATTGCTTTCTTCAGGTGAAAGAACACCTTTCTTGATCCCTCTCGCTTCCCCTATGCTTCTCTCCTTGTTCTTGCATGGCTTGCTCACTGCTGTCTAGCATCAGGCTGTCTTCCATCTTCAGTGGGGTTGTGCCTTCCACATACTTGTACTCTGGGTGTCTGTCTTGGTTGGTATTCCTGAAAAATGTTGTATTTCTAGTTCCCAGCTGCAAAGGAAACCAAAATTGGTCTCATTTTCATGGGCTTGGCCTTCAGTCCCAAACTAGAAAGCTAAGCAGTGTGCAGAACACCTAGGGTTTTCTGCAACTGGGGAAGATGCACCTATGGAGACACCTGCTAAGAAAGCTGGGCGTGTTACCAGTGTCAGAGAAGTAGTTCATGTGAAAACAAAGCTGCAAGAAGTCTAGTCCAGAGGGAGATGCCTGTCCTGTGGTTTTACAGGAGACCTTTCATCATCTGTGCCTGATGTTCAGTGATGCCATAGGCACGGTTATCTTGGTGAAGCTCAGCAACATTCTAGCCTGGTGCCCTGGAAAGAATCTGCAAACGTAGAAAGTGTGCTTCTGAAGGACCCAGAAGGCAGAGGAATGAACACGAAGAGCAATCCCCTGTGCCATACTCACTGCCTAATCTGAATTCTGCAACTTGGCTTCCTCAGTCACGCTACGACATGCCTTGGTGACTTCCTGACACACTGTGACATCGCTTGGTATGCAGAGCTCCTGAGTTGTCAGTTTGACCACCTCTACAGCATGCAAGAGTATATGGACAGTTACTATTTGTTCTGCAGAGAAAATGTAAATCGTGTTATCATCTCATCATCTTCAGGAAAACATAACTTTCTCTTCCTCATGCTCAGTTTCAAAACAGCAGTGGCAGCCCTTGTTATCCCATACCTGGAAAGCACAGTTTGCATATTTTGATTATTATTTTTTTTTTGGATGCTAATTTTCAGACTGCTGTCAAATCCTCTCCAAAGACACTTTTTTGTTCCCTGCCTCACTATTAACACACCCTGGGACTGTGAACCACAGCAGCTCCTTTTGGTTGGGCTCTTGAGAGCCAAGAATCTCTTCACAGTCATCGGCACAGTGTTGACCCTCATTAAGATGTACCTTATTGCAGGGCAGGTTTTTTTACCTAAAGAGTATCTCCTGTGCATAATGACAGAGAAGCACTGTCTGTCTGTGCCTAGCTATGCGTGCAGACATGGCTTGTGGATCATTTAGCCCTGTGACTGATCTCAGCTAGGCAGCTCTTCTCTCAGCTGGGTTTCTGCTGTGCAAATCTGCAAGGGTGTGCCATTTTTCTCTCCTCAGACACTGTCGTCACTGGGACAGATCCTTATGTAAGGATAGAGGAAGCACAACAGTAGCCACAAGCTGGGGTGTCACTCCTGTTTTTGAAGGGATATTCTTGCACGCCTGGAGCTCAGGGTAGTAGATTTTCCCTTATTAGGGGATTTCTGTTGTGCTGGTGGACATCCCATCTAGGGTCTGAGGATGAACAGACATCCCAATGTTTATATAAATTAAAAAAATGGAAACAAAATCTCAACCCACCTCAGTAAGAGGGTGCTCTGGTCTGTGGAATGGGTGCATTGATCCTCAGGCAGACTTTTTAAGTACTGCATCCCATGGGATTTAAAAAAGAGTGCCAGGGTGGAGCACCCAGCTTAGTTTGTCTTGACCCAGGTGATTCTTGTTAACTTTTAAAGGAATGTGTCGGCTCCTGGTTGGTGAGATAGACATCCTGGAAGTGCTATCCAGAGTTGTGCAAAATACTGAACTGGACTGCTGGTGCCTTTGAAATGTCCTGCAGCCACTGTTTGTCGGTGATTGAGTCTACCGCTGGTTTGGACTTTGTTCTGGAGTGTGCACACGGACAAGCACTCAAAAGCAAAGCAGTAAAGGTGATGGTAAACAAAACTTACTAAGACATGCAAAATAAAATGTAAACGTGTCAATTAAAATGGCAAAATTTATCATCTTACTGGCAAATGGGTAGATTTTCTAAAAAGAATTGTCTATATGCATGTTCTGGATTGTGCCACTTCCCTAAAATTCCTGATACTTTGTGGTTGAAGGAACACTGAGAAGCAAGGACAAAAAAACACTTTGTATTTTGTTGGTTGGTTGGTTGGGGTTTTTTTGTTTAATGGGTGCTGGGTAGAAAGGAAGGGTGTATAGTCTTAAGTGCTGTAAAAAATATATCTGGCCTTGAATGCAGTGTGTTACGTTGGCAACACATGTCAGAGAGGCAAGTTACTCTGTTGTCAAGAGACAAGGAAGTTTGGTCCTACTGAAGGCTACTGGTAGTTTCATGTGGTGCCTGTGTTAACAGTAGACCAAATTTTTCAGGTTACCTTTTGAAGGCATTACTAAATATGCAGAGAAGTAGTGTTGGATGTTTCATTTGCAGTTCCTCAATGCTTGCATGCCTTGTAATTGATTTCAATGTGTCCTTCAGCTTAGGTGTTTTTGAAGAACACCATAAGAGTAAAAGTTAGGAATTTGTTCTTCCCGAGTGAGAATAATTCATGCAGGGTGGGGAAAACCTGCTTCTTTCTGTATATTCTTTCCAACAGAGAGGCTGGACTTGATTCCAGAAAAAGTTTGAGGATTGCTTCTCCATCAGCTGCCTATTATCCCAGTGGTAATAAGTGACTCGGCCACGGGCCTCTCCATCTCTTCCTCTGCATGCTCTGGACCTTTAGCACAGTGCTTTCCAAAGGCATCAGACTTCCAGCCCTCCTCTGTCAGCTTCTCCAGGAACATACTCTGAGGGATTTTACAGAATGCAGGTGGAACAGCTCTTAAAGACCTGCTAGACAATGGAAGGCATAGAAAGTCTACATCAGTCATGGAATTGAGGATGGAGGAGATTGGAGAGACATCTGCAAGGAGGTCCCTTGCCTTTGTCACTAGACTACAATGCCAGTCTCAGGACACCACAGTCTCTCTTGCGTTGTCTCCAAGCGTGAAAGAGGAAGTTTTGCTGGAAATTTCCTTTTCCAGTTCTAAATTGAGGTTACTGGATGTGGACTCATCTCTGCACCTGCAGGGCTGCTCATGAAAACATGTTCATTGAGTTCTTACTAGGTTGCTTCTTGCTCTGGCCAGTCATTACTCTAAGCTGACATGTCTGCTCTTCAAAGTCAGGCTTACTTCCTTTCCTATTCTTGGTCTGTCAGTATAAAACAGTCATACAGTTCTAGTTATTTTTTGGGAATCAGTTGTTTATTATGAGGTAATCCTTTTCTAATCCCCTTGTTTCTTACAGACTTCATTTAGTTTTTCATCGGACTACATCAGGTCTCTCTGCGTTAGCAAAGAAGCAAAAAATAGTACAGGTCACAATATCTAGTTTAACATGGCTGGTTCGTACTGTTGCAGAGTTAAAAGATGAAATCATGATGGCTCAGGCTTTCTCAGAACGTTTTTAGAGAGTATAAAAAATTCAGTTGAGTGGCTTGAAATAGAGGACAGGTTAGAAGTCCACTTTTAAGGGGAAAAACCCCAAACCCAGAACAACCCCTCTGGGTGTTTTCCATGACTTTGAACTTTTTTAGCAAGACCAGTGACAGTTAAGTAACACTTTTTTTGTTACAGGGCATTTGCTGTTGTCAGCTCTCCAAATGTTGCATATTCCACCTTAGACCAGACCTAAGCAGCAGATTTCCAAACTTAGGTGAAATCCGAATTCCTAGTAATACAGCTGTGGTACTGCTTTGCTCATGCAAGCTCCAAACATTAGATGAGAGATTCTGATTTGCATTATAACATGCCTGCTGTCCTTGGTCCCGACAATCAGGCAGTGTGTCATGAGGTTGGTCCCAGAGTTCAATCAGTTCCAGATCTGGAAAACACAATAAGTGCGCAAAAATACTAGAGCTCTTAGTGGTTTTTGAAAGAGCTAGATTCTGTTCTGTTCCAGAAATTACCCATTCAGAGGCTTTCTCATTAAACTGCATTTCCAGCTCTTAAATATTTCTGAAAGAAATGCAATGGAGCCTTGTAGTAATGGAGCCTTGAAAGCCTCTGTGCTGCTGCAGAGGACAGTCAAAGCCAGGGATCTGGCTGTACAGACACAGGAGAGAGAAGACAGCAGTGAAATTGCTCTTTTTCTAGTGATGACACTGCGTGGGGCAGCCACCTGGTCATCACACCAACCTGCAATATTTTAGGATGCATTGCCCTGCTGCTCCCCTGTTTTTTTTGTTTTCAGCTAAGGCAATGTTTTAGAAACCTACCATCCCAAAATGAGAGTGGGAGGAGAATGATGTGAAATGTCCTTAGAGGCGGTCTGCCAACTGCTGCTTGTCCTGGTCAGATTAATCCTAAATGTAAAAACTTCTTAAGGTAAGAAGTAATACAGATTGAGGTATAATGGAGCTCTAGATTTTAACCTGTATGTAAATTACCCTTCTTTCTCTCTCCCTTTCTCTCTCTCTCTCTCTGTTTGAAGAGGCTTTTTTTTTCCCCCTCTTACCCATCTAAATTAAATGTTGTTCCTTTTTGCTGCAGCTTTTCATAGTCTAAAGTTGAGTCGCAAGCATGTGGACTGGCACAGTGTGGATGAAGTGTATCTTTACAGTGATGCAACAACATCTAAAATTGCAAGAACTGTTACACAAAAGTTGGGGTTTTCCAAAGGTAATATTTCTCAGAGTTTGTAAAGAATATTGTAAATACTGGTATTTTAAGTTTGTTACTTTAATGCTAGAGGGATATTTCAAGTTTGAAGTTTTAATGTAACTAGGCCACTTCAGCCATTGCAGTTTTTACGGAACAGTATATGAGGGTCCTTAGATAGTTGCACATAATTGTAACTAGATGTACATAGGCTATGACTGACTTCTATGACATTTTTTTTTTATGTAGCAGTTACCATTATGTAATAAGTGTATGAAAATACTATAGTGGCTGAGTCCAGCAGCTACAATATAAGAATTACAGTTCCCTTTGCAACCCTTACCACTGCATACCTGCAGACCGTGATGCATTCCTGAAGTACATGATCATACCTTCCCCTCTCCCCACCTCTTGCCTGTTTTTCCATGCATTAAACAGACGTATGAACTGAGGGGAGGGATGAAGCGTTTAGACAGAAATTGTTTGCAGTAGGAATCCAGGCTCATTTAATCTTAAAACAACCAGTCATAAAGCCAGCAAGGCTGAGATAGTTGGAAGAGAGGATGGTCTCTCTCAAGCAAAAGGCAGGTTATTGCCAACCTAGAAAACTGGAACTTGTCCTCCCTGTCATGGTGCTCCTATGCACTGCTGGACAACTACAAACACAAGAACATACACATCTATTTTGTTCCTTAGTCTCTAAAGAGACAAGATCAGCTAATAGGTTTGGCTTTAATCTCCATACCTCTGTCCTGTAATTAATGCCCTCTTGCCCCACAGAGCTCTTGGGTGGATACTTATTTAATGTTTGCCAAAATCTAGTATAATTCAGTACTTCAGTTCCAGAAGAAATGAATTATTCTGTATCCAGAACATGATTTGGATAGTGTGTAATAAATAGTAAGAACTGTCCCAAACAATTTGGTGGAAGAAATATCAAATAGAAGCCCACTTGGAAAACAAAGCCTGCCCTGTGTTTTACAGCCCTTAGTGGTTTTGGAGTGTTTTCACCCTCCTTTAAAACGAGCAGTTTGTTCTGGGTTTTGTGGTGGGGAATATTGCTGCCTTCGCCTGCTTGCCCATCTGAAGGGGTTGCTGGGCTGACAAAGAGCTAGTGCTCATGCAAGGCTGTGGTCCTCTCTGTGGGTCTGTCACTAGAGGGGGATGGAGACACACTGTGCCAGTGGGTTTCTCAAGCCATCGGCACTGCAGCGGGAGAACACCCATATTTGTCCTGGGTAATTGATTTTGGTTTGGCCACTGAACTGGAGAATGAGTGGCAATATTTGAGATTGGATCAGCTTGAAACAAAACACAGGCTTTGCTTGTCAAAATGAAAAACTGTAAAGCTTTTCAGCCAGCTCTCTTAATTGGGTCGGAGAGTGACACTGCTTACCAGTTTTGTGGCAAGATCATCTCCGTGATGCTTTCATGCTGTGGGAATAAGATGGAGATATAAGGAAGCTTAATGATTGAGACACATGGAAGAAGGGTATTGTGTTGTAAAAGTGGATGGGCAATTATACAACTGTTTTCTAAAAAGTTATTTTTCAAGACATTTCTGAAATTAGTTATCTTTACAGTGGAAATAGCCTAGTAATATGTTGACTGATAAAATTACTGTCACCTAGTTGCTCAAATCTCTCAGGAGTTTAAAATTGCAGGTATTAAAAAATAAGTGCTATTCCTTTATGTATAACCTTATTTTCGAAATACTTTAATGTATTGGTCTGAGAAAAGTCAAACTTCTGTCAACACGTAAGGCTGTTGCACTTTACAGAATGTAACTGATCTAGGATAATGTTTTTTCTACAGCTTCAAGTAGTGGGACAAGGCTACACAGAGGCTATGTAGAAGAAGCTACATTAGAAGACAAGCCACCACAAACTAGTCACATTGTGTTTGTTGTGCATGGTATTGGGCAGAAAATGGACCAAGGAAGGATCATCAAAAATACAGCTATGTGAGTGCTTTGTAATGTTTGCAGTACAAAGTCTGGCCTGAATATAAGGCTGACGTTATAAATGACAGCAGACCCTTTGCTTTAAGCTGTGTCTTTTCCTGTTCCCTTCTCCTCCTCTTCCCAAGTCATTAGTCTTTATATTGTGGGTACACTGCTTTCTATGCTAAATTGGACATATGGACTTAGTGAGAGCTGCTGCAAGCAGAAGAGTCAAGATATGTTCTGTTTTCGTGACCAGCACTTGCGACTTTCAGGGGACTGGCCTCTGAATTTCTAGTACCTGTGGTCGATGACTTTGCTGAGCGGGAAGAGATTTTTCATTTGGTCAAAATTGAGGGGAATCTCCATTGTTCCTGGTGGTTGTGAGAATAGTGGGCAAGTGAAGTGCATACTGGTAAGAGAGGGGAAATGGGGAGCTAGTGGGAATGTTGGCTTTCCTAACAGGACAAGGTTACTTCATGCAGTTGGAAGCTATTGCTGTGAGACTGCTCATGGAGTTCTCTGCATAGATGCCAGTTGAAAAGTAAAACATGAGTGAAAGCTTACTGGATCTTTTCCTTGAGTCTTTTGTGAAGACTGGTTTGCAAATGGCTTTTGATTTGACACCTGAGCTAACTCAGAAGGCCAGTTAGGGTGCTGGTGAACAGGAAGAGAAACTCCTGAGCTATTGAGAATGCTGTACCTGAAAAGATTTTTTTAATATTAAAAGAAATTGTAAAGTTGTGGTGACAGTATTGTGAGGGACGAGGTGGTGTAGAGGAATGCTTCATTAGCTAAAAGAAGAGCCTAAAAAAGTGTGAATTGCAGGTCTGTATTGCACAGATGGTTTAGTATATGCGTCCCAAATAGTTCCACGTTCCATCAAAGTTGACAGAAATAGTGGCATACCCAGTGGCTCCTGTGAAAGTATGCGGGGAGCTGGGATTGCGGATTTTGTGGTAAGAGCTTTGTGAACGTCCCTATAAATCCCGAATAGCAGTGCAGGTCGGTGCTGACATGCTGGCGCTCTGGTGTGTACCATCATGTCAGCAGGCTCTTGTGTTCAGCTCATTGTTCCACTTCAGTGTCCTCAGGCGTGGTAGAGTTAGACCTCTTGATTTCATTGTTGTGGCATTTGCATCTCCAAGCAGCAACCTGCTACTCCTCCCCTTGTTCTGGCACTACACTGCTCTGTTATTGGTATTGTTTAAGAGCAGGCATTCAAAACCGGAGGAAAGGAGTCACAGCCCTTGATAAAAAAAGCTGTAGTCACCAAAATAAATGTAAAAACTTAAATTTGTGTAGGATGCAATTACATTGGAAATGCAAATACTCTAAATATAGTTGCTGTTTAAACAGCAGCAAGAAATACAAACTTCGACCTTGGAATTTTCTGCTTTTTCTTTTTCCCTACCCCATTTTCCCTTGAACATGCATACAGCGGTATGGGTGGATTAACTTTGACTGAGGACACAGTGCATAGGTGTTCATTCTGTAAAAAGTCCTGCTTTAATTGGCAGCCTGTTACGTGAAAACTTTTATCTAAATGGGAAGCAAGGCTTTTTGTGCTTCAGTAAGTCTTGCTCATATCCTCAAGAAATAGCAGGCAATATTGCTAGCCTTTTAAGATGCTAACTATTGGCATCATGATGTATTCTGTACAGGATCTGCAAATGAAAGCATCATTTTAGATTGAAGTGTGTGTCTCTTCTTTTTCTTTTTTTTCTTTTTAAATAGCTTAAAAAACTTATCAGTGAGGAACATCCCATATGTTCTAGGAGGAGATTTTAGAAGAAATGTCTGCCAGACCAGCATAATGGCAGCTCTCATAAGTCATCCTAGCACTTTCTGTTAGCACCTTCATCCATGATATTGGGGGGGTGGGGGTGTTGGGTTTTTTTTACATTCTTTTGCATTAGGAACACAGAGAGTCAAATGTTGAAATGTTGCCTTTTTAAAGATGGTAAGATGGGTTAGGATAAATGTTTTCTGACCATTGCCATTCTAAAGTAGACGCTAAGGAGAAAGACTTCAGTGTTTTCTTGCTTTTTAAATGCACATTCCTCATAGGAAACGTGTAGTTGCAGTCATGCTCAATCTGTAACTTAAGCCATAGGTCTGCCCCATCTGTGTCACCACTCTTTTCTTTCCTCCTCATATCTAGTACCACCAGCAGATGTAGAAGTCACCATTGGCCCTCAGAGTTGTCTTGGGGTGCATGTAGCTTTGAAGGACTTGGATGTCACTTGTGATATACATATGCTGGAGTGGGAACCTTGGGGTAGGCGTTCCTTAGAAGTAGAAAGTTGCCTTTGGTTTAGGCCACGGGACATCTGTGTGTTCAGGGTATGTTCCTCCAGTGCCACCAGTCCTCTCTGTGGTCTGTGGGACACCAATGGGGAGAGAACAGAGATGAGGCAGGTTGGGTAAGCCAAACTCCTTGCATTTTTTGTATGGTACTTGGAGGGGACTCTGGAATCTGCAGAGGAGAACAGTTGTTCAAGTGCCTTCCTTTTCTGCCATCCACAAAAAAAAACCCTCTTGTGCATTTTTTTCTTTGCCACATATGTTTATTGTTGCTTCTTTTGGGGTTCATTCTGCCCTGGGATAATGTGAGTGCAACGCTTCGGTTCATAGCACAAAAATGTAGCCTCATTTGAACAAGTGGTCCTGAAAGAAATAAAAAGTGCAGAAATACAGCTTATAACCCAGATATGGAATACTCTGTCTGTAACCCAGGCCAGTGAGAGACCCTACCAGAGCTCATCCAATATGCTCTGTCCTCACGTTACTGCCTTGAGAGGAAATTGGTGCAGCTCATGTGATGTATCAGCATCATTAGGTAGATCCTGTTGGTTACAGAGGTGAAAACAGAACTCTTCTTCTAGGGTAATTTAAAATTATATGAGCTAATTTCATTAAGGAATGGAGTTCAATCTAATCATTAATGTCGTTGGATGCTATGGTCACAGGATGTCCTGTAAGTAGGTGAATGGAAAAGGTGCTTTTATCGATGCTTGAATGAACAGGTCTTTGGTAGATGTGACATAATTTTATTTCTTCACGATGTAGTTAAACACATTTATTAGCTAAATGTAGCACGGCAGCTGGTACAACAAGCTGCTCCTGTCAGTGCTGATATTAACTGCAGAACTCATCTGGGAAGAGACAGTACCTCCTCCAGGCTGGAACAGTGATTCAGCTGACCTAACGTGAATAGAATAATGTACTGTGAGCCACTTTGGTAGCACAGGGATGAATATTTAAGGAAGAAGATGGTATATTCAGTATTTTGGTGTAATAGAAACTTAAGATATTGTAGTATACTGTACTTCATTGGAGGGTTTTTTTATTTGCCATCAGGTGCAGTATTCTGGCATTACTAGGTTTCTGATAAGGCACAATGTTAACCTAAAAAAATATCATTTGGGGATATCCTTTTATTTTACTGTGCACACTTTTCTATTGTTATTTGGAACATTTTTTCACTGGAGCCTAACCTCTGATTTTGTTGAATTTGTGCATCTAGATTGGGGGTGGGGAGGGGTGTCCTTATACATATGAAATAGAATTTAGGAATGTTACTGTCCATGTTTCCAACATACTCTACAAAAAAATCCTATTGTTTTACCTAACTTGGGTAAAGGTCAGACCTTTAGGCTGACCACCTAAATTTCATCAGCTCCTGTGCTTGAAAATTGAATGAAGTAACTGTTCTGTGTATTTCCATAATAGCTGTAATGTTGTGACGCTGCTTGGCTGCTGTTGCCCTAAAGGTGGTATCTGCCTGCCTCTGTCTGAATCTTCTGTTTTGATTCGAAAATTGTATTTGTCTGTGCTGCTGCTCATAGTCAAAAAATTGCTGTCTGCACAAGCAGCAGCATCTTGGTGTTCCATAATCACCAATTACATTTTTATTGCAAGTCCCATTAGAAAGCATTTTAATTGCGGATTATCATTATAACAACTACTTCAGAATAGCCGTTTTGGTAAATTTCCAGTGGTATGTATGCAAGCCCTTACAGAGTGCAGAGCCTCTCAGAGACCTTTCAGTGTATTAAATATGTGCTGCTGCAATCCTAAATCAAGATTTCCTGTAAAATTTTTCCTGTAGTTTTTAGGTTTTCAGATATGTGGTAGTTTTGCTTATTTTCCATGTAAACGCTTGCATTGCATTAAGTACATACTACATGCTTGTTTTTCATTCTTCAGTGCTGGTAATAATTCTGAAATTAAGTATCCAAATGGTAAAAATTGTCTTACAGGTTTCAACTTGAGTTTGTCTTGCAAGCTTAATGAGAAGTTCAGCCCAAGAGGTAAAAGGTGATAGTTAGGACATTAAATACTTTCATAAGAGCTTGTTTTGCGTACGTTTATAATTATCTAACACATGACTGCATATTGGACAGGAGCTGTAACAACTTGTTTAGCACTTAGATGTATCTCTGGATCTGTTCTCACTCCCATCCTCCCCCCAGCCCTCATTTCTGCCCTTTCCTTGCCCGCACCAGCAGGACTATCTGTATGGTCCCATTGTAAACTGGATCACTACAGCTGGTCTGAAAAACTGGAACCCTGTCTGGAAGATAGGAGTGAGTGGCAAGGAGGCAGGGGGATGTCAACAGGAATGGGGAATGCCTGATCTGCTTTATGCCAAAGGCAACATCTTGCTGTGAAGGGCAGGCTTGCCTGCCATTTGGGAAGCAGTATTGGAGAGGGAGGCACTCACACTTGAAGCACTTGGATCTCCACAGGCTTGTCTCGGGGATCCTGTAACCAACTAACCAGAAGCTTGAGTTCCTTTGATCATGCAGCATCCCATTATTCTCCAGAAGGATGGACTGTGAATCATGATCATGCTTACTTTGCATCCTAGAATGTCCATCTTTCTTCTGAAGTAAAACTGAGTCTGCATATGTTACAGAGCAGCAGTCTTAATGTGTCTGGTCTTGAGAGCAGATCAATCCCTGAAGAACAGTGGCAGAAGATACTTGCGTCTTGCAGTTGCTCTTTGAAATCCTCCTTGAGCAAGACTTGAGTTGCTGTTTCTGCGGTGCAGCTAAGCTATTGAAAACAGCCTTCTTTTCATTTCCTCTGGCTTGAACAGATCTAAGTTTTTATCACTCGTGCCTGCTACTCTCACTTCAACTTACCAAATTTAGCTCTAGCCAGCCCTGAGTTTCCTCAATATCTCATGGTATTATTTCCTCAAAGAGTCAGTGAGTGCTGCCCTCCGTTTGAGGGCACTCAGGGTGGTGAAAGCAGTTGAGGAATGCTTTAGAGCATAATTGACCAGTTGTGTGACCAAAATCCAGGAATGGATCCACACAGCTTTGCAGGCAGTAAACAAGAGTGTAGGGTTTTTTTGTGGGGACATCCCATTGCCCTGGCTCTTAAATCAAGAGTTCAGAGTAAGAAGTTGGCTAGTGTAATGGTTTTCAAATTAAAGACCATTCCCTTTTTCTTGGCTATGGATCATCTGGCAGAAGAGAGTCTGCAAAGATGACTTGGGAATAAAATGAGTAACATCTTCAAGCCTTCAGGCATTTTGCTCTGTTACTAGCTCTCAAGGACATTTTATAAACTAATTTATAAATTAAAAAATTGTGAACTAGCTGAAGCTAACTTGGTTTGCAGCTCACCAGTTTTTAATGTAGTGTTTGTGACTACTACACAAGAGTAAAATTAGTAGCCTAAGATTTAAAAAACTACAGCAATAATCCTAAATATGTTAACGTATTTCTGGTATATACGTGCTTAAGCAAGGATGTATACCTGTGAAAATACAGGTTTATTATTTATTGGTTTAATCAGAGAAAGGCAGCCAAGCACATTTTATTTATGGTGAGTCTCAAAGTACCTATTTTCAGGCCATTACTTCTTGCATGGAAAATAGCAGTATGTCAAAATGCTTTCTAAGAGATGTGCTGCATCTGCACCTAGATGATTTTTTTTTTCCCCTTAGGAAAATCATGAATTGTAGTTGTTACCATGTCTTTCAATATATAGATTGAAGTAATTGTTGCTCTGGGGTCAGTATTTTACCATCCATTCGTATTGGAAAGGAGAAGAATTCTCTGCCTGTTTAGATGGGAATTTATTACTTCAGTTGGTCTTATTTTAGCAAGTGAGTAGAGAGACTTGCTATCTAATAAAATAGCTCAAAATACTTATTTTTAAAAAGCCAGAAGAAGGAAAAGAAGAAAGCACCTGTATAGCAGAACAGGTAAGTGTATGTATAGCAGGTATATATGCTGAGGTTTTGCGTGTGAGCGTAGCCACATTGCTTGGCAATTATACCACAATTGTATTTAGAATTTATAGTGTCGAACTGTTGCTCAGAATCAGTAGATGTTGTATGGTGCCATTCACTGTAAATGAGATGTGTTGCACTGGGAGTTGTTCTGCTGGTGTGTTTTCAGTGCCTCCATGATTCTTGTGATCAGGAAAGTGGTGTGACATTGCTGCTGTAAAATAATGAAAGAGGAAAAAATTGCACCTCTGACAGTATTTGGCTAGTAACACTGAACTGGATTGCCTCCAAAAGTTTAGTGGAAGGCATAAAAATTAAATGTTTTGGTAACTACATGGCTTGTAATCTGCAAAACTTCAGTCAGCAGTTATTAACCAGCTTCATAAAGGTCAGTGCGCAGTGCAGTGAGTCGTAGTGGAGGGGCACACCCGAAACACCAAGAAATGCAACTGCAGTGTATTTGATTTTACATCAGTGAGGTGGTAATTAAAATTCATTGAAACAGAGCTTTTGTGCGCTTCTACCAGAATGTATTTTGCAAGGCGTAAGGAAGGTGCATGCAGAGTTGGGTTTTGGTTTTCTAATGTAACTGAGTGCTTTTGAATGTTTATCCATAATCATTCTAGCAGAAGCTTGGGACTATTCTGCCAGAGGCGGGGCCATGTCTGGACAACCTCAGCTGACGTCAGGGGGAACCCTCCAGATCAGAGTAAAATCAGGTTTTGCATTTCACAAAATTTGGATAAGGACACAAAGCTGGCACAGCTTTGAGGAGGGGAGACTGGAAGCTTTTGCCAAAAGCTTTGGCAGAATTGCTAGACTACACTGTTTTTTCCCGACTCAGATATCTAGCTTCAGAAAGGAGACTTGCAGTTAAAAAAAAGTCCTCTGTGTCAGTTTGCCTGTAAGTAGCTTTAGTAAGACCTGGACCCTTCTGAACAGGAAGAAGCCCTGTAGCTGTCATGTTTGAAGATGAGGATGTCAGTAGCTCTCTTCATAATGTTTACAGCTGCTACTGATGTGTAAATAGTTTGGGTAGTTTTCCCTGAACTGTTAGGACCAGGTTATTTACCGGTTCCTTCACTTAAAGTAGTTGTTGCCTTGTAGAATTTTGTGCTTTATTCATCTAGCGTTTCTATGCTTTTAAGCTTAGCAGCTTTAGATTGCTGCTTGGCTGGTCTCCTGCTAAACTTGTTTCTGAATCATCTTAGTTGGCCACTGTCCTTCATGCAGAGAAGGTTAAGCTCATTTGGCAATACCAAGGAATTGTTAGCATTTCCAAAGAATATTCATTTACATTTTAGGTCCCTGCATTTCCTTGTACTAGTAACCCTCTGATTTGTTCAGACAGGTGCGTTCCTCTTTTGTTTTGATTACTTAGGGACTTCAGGAATGTTGGTGTCTTTACTGAATTTTTATCTTCTTGAGAATCTAGAAATTCCATGTGGCTGAAGTTGGGCTCTCAGATAAGTGTCCCTAGAGGCATGTTTGTGCAGGGTCGTGATGGGGAGGGTTGTTCTGTGCTTTGCAAAGCTGGGTCAGATCAGGCCGTACATCAACCCTGATTTCAACAGATCCTCTTGCTGATTTCTGCTTTACTTAAACCTTTGACATCTTGTTGGACTAGAGACTAGGAGATTAGGAGTGCAATCAAACAGGCTTTAAAAGCAGAGGTGCTGATTTGTTGCATTTCTTGGCTGTTTGGTCAGGCCATCGGTAACTGCTTTGGAAGAAAGGGTGTAAAGGAGGCTTCCTCTTCCCCAGAAAGCAGGTGTCAGTTATAGAGAAGTGTTTTGACCGCCTGCTTCTGAAATTTGGTACATCCTTGATCTGCTTTTTGAGTAGCAAAATGGGCTTTTCATTTCCCTGGAGAAAAAAACATAATGTTTTTGCAAGGTGTTGGCTTTTGTACCCCTTCTTCACAGAAGTGTGTTTTTCTCTTGCTGTGCAGCCGGTAAGGCTGAAGTAAAAAGATGGAAGGCATTTTGCCCAAAGCCACAATGACATATCTCTGCAGCCCTCAGGAGCTGCTGGTGGTGCCTGAAATTCATCTCTGTGTTTGTTCCACCAGACACATTGGCCTCCAGCTCTCCTGCACAGCCTAAATCCCGCTAGCGAGCTGCGGCTGAATGGGGCAACAGCTACACGGAGAGATTAAGAGCAAATTTTGTGCAGGAGAACAAGAGAGCAAACATCACGGAGGAGCTTTGGGCAGCTCCTGGCTTCATCTTGCAGCTGCCTGCTGTGTGCTGCTGGCTTCGTTTTAAAGGGGGCTGAAACTAAGACAGGAGTTTGGCAGAGTTGTCTATGTGTAGTGCTAATGCTGTGTTGGTGCAGACACTGCTCATCAAATGGAGCAGCTTAAGCGATTACTGTCTCAGGTGCTAGCAGTGATTTAGGCTAAACTGTCTCATTTCTATTGAAGGAGAACAGAGGAGCATTAATATATTCAAGGAAAGTGGCTCAGCTAGGGGGTTAAACTTACAAAACCGTATATGGACTGGTAGAAGTGCAGATGGGGGATTAATGTCATCATGCCTTTGGTTGTAGCAATCATTAAAAGGGATTTGCTTTGAAAGTAGAAGAAAAAAAAAGTTGGAACTCTGGGGTTTGCCTCAGAAATAAAAAACCCTCTGATGCTTGCAACTGGGAACCAGCTGCTGGAAACCCAGCAGTGCTGACCCTTGGCTGGAGTTAGTTTGTCGTGCTCATCTTTAAAAATGCTAATACTATTGGGAGCCAAGATTAATGTAAAGGAACGAAAGGAAAATATAATGCTTTCTCAGTGTGGTTGCTGATTTTGATAGAATGAATGGGTATTATACTATCTTGTATCATTTCATGCTGGGTTTCATTTTTTACGGATGGGTCTTTTATACAACACAAGTAAAACAGCATTTTTAAAAGAGTGTTAACATACTGTTATTCCCCTTGCCCTCCAGCAACAGAGAAGGTCAGATGTACTTTGGGGTTGAGGTACTTTGGGTTTTTTTCACATCCCTTGAGAGAGGTGCATCAATGTTCATGTTCAGATATGCTTTAAAAATATGAAGTCTTTTAAAAGGACTGTTAGCCTCTCCAAGTTGAAACACCAGTGAGTGATCCTGTTTCTCACTTCAGAGCTCTCAAGCCTTCTCAGTTGCTATGTGAAATTAAAATAAAATTCTGACCTTTCAAGCAACATCTTTGATATTTTATTTCTGTTTAAAAGCACTGGATTGTCTTCCTTACATAGTCCAAATGGTTGATTTCAGTGGATTCAGGATTTCAAGGCAGTGGTAAAATTCTTAATTTTCAGTGACATCCTACCCCAAACCCCCCAGACTTAACAGATATCTTTCAACTGAATTTAAGTGGTTTATGTTAAGCCCATAGTGCAATATATTTAAAGTTTTTTAAACTGTTTAGAGCATGTAATACACAGAATTTTTCATTATATGACAGTTTAAGTACTTTGTAACAGAAACAGGAGGTTGAGGTAATTACCTATGTTAGTAAGCAGGTATTGCATACTTGAATAGTAGTAATGCAATAAATGTGTTGTTGCTGGATGCATTAGCTTTATTTGATAAGACCACCAACAGTAGTCTTTACAGGAACATGTTCTTTTTTTTTTTTTCTTTGTTATAGCATGCGAGATACTGCAAGAAAAATAGAAGAAAAGTATTTTTCCAATCTTGCAACGCATGTCGAATTTCTTCCGGTTGAATGGAGATCAAAACTTACCCTTGATGGAGGTACATTACTTAGTTCTTTTGCTGTTCCAGTAGCTGCAGTCTGCAAAATTGTCCCCAGAAGTTCCATGCCGTGTTCTCTGCACGTGCCTTGTTGGGATTTTATCATTCTCAGACGTGTAACTCAAGCCTTTTTTCTTTTTTCTCCACCCACCCCCGCACCTCCCCCCGCCACCCCCTCAGACACGGTGGACTCCATTACTCCAGATAAAGTACGAGGTTTAAGGGATATGCTGAACAGCAGCGCAATGGATATCATGTATTATACAAGTCCTCTTTACAGAGATGAAGTAAGTGTGATTTTATGTAAGTGTTACTAGAGCAAGGGACATAGAGGCTGAAACAACTGGGCTTAGGAATGTAAGCAAAGTTTCCTTCTGGGAGACCCTGCTATAAAGAAACTAACACTTTGCAAGTATGTAATGGACATCCGTAGCCATCAAAACACAGAGATGTAGGAGTGAGAGGAGTAGCAAAACAGGAAAAGTACAATTGATGTAATTTGTTCAGAGCAGAAATGTCTAAAATGGATCTGTATCAGCAGCTTAGAAATGGGAATGTTTTTTTACAGCATTTTCATGCGTCTGCATATTCAGAGCAGTGGGAGTCCATAGAGCTGAGTTTCTTCTTACCTCTTGCAAAATCCGTGGACATGTTTGTTAGGGGACTGTTCCTGTACTGGACGCTCCCATTTTACCTTGCCATTTCTCTGTAGGCACACGTGTATTGCTTTAGGCTCTGTAGCTATAGGTGACCCCATTAACCCGAGAGGAAAAGCCTTGAATAAATGATAAAAAGCCCACAATATATGTATAATACATCACCCCAGCAGCATCCTTTGTGTATCACGCTTACGGGAAAACCCCTGTGGGGATGTTTTAGGATTAGTTTCTATAGGAATTGTAGGGTTTTTTCTGTGTTGACTACTTTATGTATGAAGTAATGGTAATCTTTTTGCAGCCTTGGTGCACTGGGGTGGGGTGGAAAGCTAGAGACACTTCCAAAGCTTACGTGGGGATTTGATGTTCCTTTTCATTAAAATTAGGTGTGTTTAAGTCCTTTAAACTGGCAACATAATTTTTAAACCTAAGCTACCTAATAATACCTCTTGTCGTGGTAGCAGCAGTGGTGGTGAGATTGCTACGAGCCTTTTAAGCTTCCAACACTGGCAATAGGTGTACCAAAAGCAGTAGCTCTCCTGTTGCTCAGTGACGCAGAGTTCATTGTTCAAGGTTCCTGGGTGCGCTGCTGTGTGTCAGGTTTCTCTGTCTGTTGTGGAGCTGAGACCAGCATGAACTTTTGTGTCAAGTGATGAAAACTTCTCTGGCAACTTTAAAATAGATTATTTTAAAAAAAAAAAAAACTGCATTAGGGGCTTGGCATGTCTGTGGGCATTTTATGGGAAGTGGATTAGTGAAGTTCAGGTATGCTGGGCAACAATGCATGAGAAATTTAATTCATTGCTCAGGAGAACTGTAGTTTTTCAGGTATATCACCATCTCTCAGGTTTGAGAATTGACAAATAAAATGAGTGTGCTGTGGCTGTGCTTAGATCTGATTACAGAAGACATAAGTTGTTTTTTTCACCTAATCAAGTGAATTTTCTTGGAATGTTTGCAACAATATGCACAAGTTGATCATGCCTTGCCATATTCAGACTGCACTGATAATCTTACAACTTTCTCAAAGCAAAGGTGTACAATTTGAATTGCAGGTATTTGTCCAAAAAAAAGAAAGTGCTGTTACAAATGAAACATTAAAACCTTGAAGAACAGGTTTCTGAAATGCATCTTCAGTGTTGCAGTCAAAAGGTTTGGGATGCAGGTTTTCTTGTGTTCATTCAGCTACAGAGTTCGTGTTCTGCCTTTGAGTTGTCAGGGACGTGACTACTTTGACTTTACTCGTTTGGTTAGGAGTTCTGTAAAGCTCACGGTCATTAAATAGTTTTTGTGTATTTTTTTACCTTTTATTTTGCCTTTACGTGCAGAAAGGAGACTTGTTTTGGTTTGGGGTTGGGGTTTTTTTTTGTTACTCATCCCATTTTATTTTCTGTGACCTAACTTTACAGAGTTCAAACACAATAGTATCAAGTTGAACATTCTTCTGGAAGAGATCGGGGTTTTTTACCAGGTTCAGTGTGGAGCCATTTTAGGGCACTTTGAGTGCTCATTCCAGCTCAGAAATGAGCCTTGTCTTCAAGTATCCACATGGTCACGCGTTGCTCAGATGTAGTGTTCCTGCTCGCACTTCGTCACACCAACATGATTCTTTTGTATACTGTAGGCACTTCTAATGCTTTCCATTAAATTCTGAAAGTATCTGAAAAGGATCGCATTAAACTTTGCTGTGCCTCTGTGAAATAATTTGAGCAGTGCAGTGAGTTCAGCCTCGGGAAGGGTAAAGTCGCCGTTCACCTGACAGCACTCAGCAGTGCTTTGATGTGAAATTCTTTCTACTTCCAAGGATTTCCCCCCACTTCTAGAAGTAACGGAACGGCTACTTTAAAGCTTTTAACCACTCTTTAACAACTCATTGAGGGATTTGCAAGTGGGTAGCCACTATCTTCTTTCAGGGGGAAGAAACCTTGCAGTATCAGCTTTTACATTAGATAGCAGGGAGCTGTTTCAGATGCAGCTGGATTGCGCTGCTAAGCGTTACAGGAGCGTGGTGGATGTGACCCCCTCTCTGATTTCAAGTATTGTTTCTTCTATGGTGTGGTAAGAGAATACCCAAAAGGTGTCTCTGACTTCTGACATGTAATGTGATTCCAGACAGGTATTAATAATTCAGTACAGCCGTATGAACATCTCAGTCTGGTCTCAGAGTTCACTCTGGAGGGTGTCTGCAGCCAACAGATTCAGCTGTGGCGTTTGTGGGTGGCCGCAAGCGAATTGTGCTACACAGGTCCTTATCTATATAGTGGTCCATGATGAGTAAAAGATAATCCCTTTTTAACACTTCACAGATAATAAGGAAAAGCAGTAAATTGATATTTTGATGCACACATGCCTATTCCTAAATGAATAGTCGTTTCACATCTTAATTCTGACCTTGCTAGTGCCATCTATGGTGACATAATCTTGGAGTTTAGTGTCTTCAGTGGGTGACTTCATTTCACATCTGTGTCACTGTAGCTTCATATTTCTTAAATAATAAATGGCTGTAACAGAGATTAAAGAGACTAATTGATGCATAGTAAATTTAGTGTTCTCACCTTCATTATATTGTTAAGTGCTTATTTTAATGATCCTCACTGTACTTACTTGCAGGCTAGTTGTAATTCTGTAAATTATTGATCTATGTCTTGGCAGAAAATGCCTTTAGTACAGGATATAAATATTATTTACATCTGTCATCCCAAGATTGCTAAAGATTTAGTGCAAATATTGCAGTAGCCTCAGAAGATTAGTAGGAAATGTTTATGGATTACTTCTGCCACAGCTGAAGAGCAGGGAAACGTGGTGGGCATTGAACGTTTCTCACCAGCTGAGGAGAGGAAATGAAGAAGCTGAGGTCTGGGGACATGAGCACTGTGAGCTTGGTGCTGGAGGTACCTTACAGGCTTTGGGAGGCCGGGGGGAATGCAGCGTAATGCAGCCAGCCTAGCATTGCTCCCTTGGGCAGACTTCACTGTCCACCTTAAAACGGCTTGATGGTTTGCTATTTATACACATATTGAAAAGGAGAATTGACAATTATACTCTTGAAATTGGGGTTAAGTATAAACTTTTACTGGAGCTTTCACCCCTCTGATACGAGCTTTTGCAATGGAAATGTCCTCTCACACGCTGCTTTCAGCAATAAAAGGCAATTGTTTTATGTGTGTTTGAAAACAAGAGAGATGTGTAGCAGGAAATTTTTAACTGAGGCTATTTGAACACTGGTTTTGCTTATTCTGTTGAATCTAATAGTCAAGGAGCTGCTTGGCAGCACTTTCATGGCTTGCTTAATTCATTTGATTGTCCTTAAATGTATTCTCAATTTTATAAAGTGATAGGTTACTGGGTCTGCCTGAACCTAAACTTAGTCTTGAACAGAGTAACTTGGTTAGAACCGGGTTAGATTCAACTTTTCAACAGCAAGAGAGGTACTGAGAGAAGAGACTCAGGTCTGGGCAGGTCCGCCGATCCTTTTTCTGTAACATCACTGAGACACGCAGCCGTTGCTATCTGTTCACACAGCTAAGTCTCATTCTGGTTTCTCATCTGTTGTTGTGACACTCTTCTGGCATCCGTCAGTGATGCCATCAGGGAGCATGACAGCTGTTGTATTCTGGAGGGTCAACAGTCTTGCCATCTCTGCGTTGCATACTGGCATGTTCTCCTGGTTCACCTGAAGCAAACACTCCTTATCTTTGCTTTTGTGGTCCTTCACAATCCGTCCTTGAGCTGCAGCTCTTTTATTGGCTTCTAAGGACCTTCTTCTACCTCCAGTTGGCTCATTTATCTTCTTATTGCCTGCTTGCGGAATTTCAAACAAGTGTGCACTTTCTCCTGAAGTTCTCTTGACATTTGGAGGGAGCTGCTTGCAAAACTCACTGTTCCTCAGATCTCCTTAAAATTCCTTTCCCACGAAGTCTACAAAAACAGTCATGCTATTCAAGCTGGAGGGGTTGCAGAGGTCAGGTTTCCTGCACTCCCTTTTCATATGTAGCTGTTGGGTGGTTTTTTTTTTTCCCCTTGGGTTTCAAGCTGTTCATGTGAGAAGATTGTTCAGTGGGTGAGGGTCCTGTGGAGATTGCAGAGAGAAAGAACCTCTGAAGGTTACAGCAAGGGGGTGGTCAGAGCTGAGAGCAATCTCAGAAGAGGACAGTTAGCATAGCCCAGTGGGAGAGTAAGTGGTTTTTTTGGCTTTGACTGACCAAAGAGATTGGGACTGACTCTGACTGTGTGCTGTATCCAAGTTTTGGCAGTAGGCAGATCACTGAGGATTTGAGCAAGGGCAGCACGAGTTCTTCGTTGCTTCTGTGCTCAGGGTGCCAGCAGGGGTTTTGTACTCCTGGTTTTCTTGGAAAAAAAACTCATTTCCTGGTTATTGAGGAGGAAATGTCATTTTCTACCCTGGTACTTTTGGCATACACTGAAAAGCCGCTTCAACCACAGTGATCTGCCCATTAGAATGGGTAGGAGATGAAGTTGTTCCTGCCTGGCTGTCCTTGATGTGGGTCCAGAAGGCGTTTGTCTACCATGCACGCAGCCGTCTTCCTTCTGCTCTGCATAGAACAGGCGTGCTTATTTACATTGGTGTCTCACAAGGCTGCTTTTGCATCAGAGGAGGAATGAGCAGCTGTTTTGGATGCTGGTGCTGGGGATTTAGAGGTTTGGTTTTTTCCAGCTCAGCACAGGATGCTGTTAATTTTCTGCGTAAAAGGGCTTCGGCTGAGGCAGACAGCAGCTCTGGATGTTTCACTGCTTACATGGTTACTTGCTCCCCATCATGATCCAGCAGTTCAGGCTTACCAGTACCCAAGAGGTGGTTAGAGACATGATCCTTCTGCCCTTACCAGGCTTGCCACAGCTCCTTCTTCTGCCTGAGATGACAGTGGCGTGTCTCATATGACTTAGACTCCCGTCTTGTCTTTATAAAACACATGCCCTTGTCACCAGCATTCCTGAATGGGTGGAACGGGCTGTTATTTTTTTTGACTTCTTGGAAGCCATCTGCCAAGCAGGCATGTAGCTGGAAAGCAGAGGGGATTTTTGGCCTGATCAAGTCCGGCAAGCTGTGCCTTAGTCAGCAACAGTCAGGTTTTTGGCTTCTCCTTGAGTTGCATGGCTGTCACGCTAGCTCTCCGTGGATGTGCAGAAAGGCCATTCCTTGCTCTGCCTTTAATTTGGTTTTGTGGAGGGCATAGAGTATTTAACCTCAGTTTGTCAGAGTATAAGCTGATGAATTCAGAGTAATTTGATCCTGCAGGCTTGAGTTTCCTGCATGGAAGATTTATTGGCAAAACTTCAGCTGATAAAGGGAGCTTCAGGCAACTAGTAATCAATCTCCTTTTCATGAAGCAAAAATGAAACACATTCCCAGAAGAGCTTCAGAGAGGAACAGCATCGTACCACATCTGTTGAGTTGTCTGGTGGCATTTTTTCTCCATTCACTCTTGTTTTGCTGAGATCTTTGACTGCTGGAAATCAAGTCTCTCCTTTGCCCTTTGGGACCAGACTAGAACATGTAGGGAACACATCGGTTTCTTGGATGCTGCTCTAGCAGACTGTATCAAAGGCTGTGTCTGTGCTTCTGCCACTTTTGAGCAGGTCTAAAAATTGAATAGTGTGTAAGGGCTTTCTCCCCAGCCTGAGAATTGCAGGGTGCCTCATGTGCCTGATTATGACCCGCCATAGAATCAGTCTTGGAAATTGGATTGCATTAAAGGCTTCTGGCATTGCAAAGTCCTGCTTTATTTGTATTTAATTTTCTCTGGGTATCTATAAGTATTTGCAGTGGTACAGCTACAAGGCTTGTAGCATTTTAACCCTGCACTAAACTTTTCTACTGAAACAACTGGTCTGCAGAAGGTGCTTAGGAAATTTTTCCCTAAAAATCAGAACAGGGAGAGAGGACTTTTCTAAGGAAGAAAATAGGGACACTGAAAGATTTTCTGTACCTTTCTCTGAAATATTGCAGTGTCCTCAGGCTGACGCTAAACTAACGCTGTGGTGGAAAGGTCAGCTGGGAGGAAGGGATTTGATACGGCTACTTTTTAAAGAAATAGGAAGTGTTCCCTTTGTTACGGTGGTTTGATCCGTTGGTAACGGACATAGAAGCATGCTGCCTTTCACTGGTCCTTCTGGGAGAGCTGAGGGTAAGGAAGCAGAGCAGCTAGCAGATTAGCAGTCAGAGCACTGAGCGGCGTTTGTGAGAGCAGCTGCACGGGGGAAAAAAATGAACTCACTTCACTGCTGCTGCATTTATTCTTCTGTGAGATATTTGAGCTTATTTAGTCTGTGGGAGAAGCCTTAGGAGATAGTAATATGGGTTGGACAGAAACTCAAATTCTAGCCTTTTTGTGGGGAAAGCCTAGTGAAAGCCCTGCTGAGGGAGCTGTTGGAGAGCATCACTGCTGTGGGGGCTGGAGGAACAGATCTTTGAACATTCAGTGCCACTGGTCCCCAAAATAAGGTGGGAACTGGGAAACTGGGAGGGAGGAGGCAAGAGGGGAGATGGAAAGAGAGAGGGGGGGAGGCCATGTTGCATTCCACTTTTTTTTTTTCCTTCCCTTTTTTTTTTCCTCCCCCCCCTTTTTTCCCCCTTCTTTTTTTTTTTTTTTTTTCCTGGATGATTTCTGCTTTCCTGTTTTCAGGCAGAAACGGCAGGTGCTTCCTAAGCACGTAATAGATCCCATGGACTGGCAGTCAGTGAGGCTTGGGGCTGGCAGAAGCACTGGGAAAACCAGTGGAAAAGGGGCTCCCTTAGTCAGGAAATCATTTGATGTAGATGGAGAAGAGCAGGAGGAGCTGTCAGCAAGCTCAGGATGAGGCACCCTTTACTTGCAGCCTGACACAGAGATATAGATGTGGAGCAGCCGTTCGGGTGTTGTGGTTTTGGGAGGCCGAGGAGCAAGTTATTTTGTTGGATTTTCTTTTTTAATTAAACAGGCTGTCGTGGACCCTTTAGAGGGAGCAGAAAGACAAGCTGTGGATTAAAAAAAAAGCTGCTTTTAAAACGTTACTGTGATGCCATCTAGGCAAGAAAATTTGATAGGTAGTTGTATTTTTCATGTTTAGTTTCAATGAAAAAAGTCACTGATTTTAACAAATATAAAGCGAATTGATGTTTACAGAAGGTATTTTTATATGGAGTGTTAGGATATATATCAAGCTGTAACTACAAAAGCAATATGAAAGCACTTCATGTTACACTTGCTGGACTAAAGCCCTTTCCAAACCAAGCTTTACTTTTACAAGTTAGAATATTGTATGTTTTTTAAGACTTAAGAAAGCAAATCAGGGTTAAATACTACCTTAACTTCCTATACTGCTTAACAAATTAATTTTTTAGCTAGGACTTAAAATGAATATGCTTTTTTCTTTTTTTTTCCTTACTATATACCAAAAGGTTGAGTTTCTAATCTTAGTACTGATACAGAGCTGTTGGCAAGATACAGATATCCATAAGCGCTTATGGCAGGTGGAGGGCTTCTGGGTTTGTCATAGCAGCAAACCAGACTGTTCATAGTGCCTGAAAATCTGGAGGCTTTACTACAGCAGACCTTCTACTCTACAATTAAGTTAGGTAACCAGTGATTTGGAGTTTAGAAACAATCTCAGTCAGATGATTTAGTTGAATTAAATGCTTAGACTCTGGCCTGAAAACTTCCAAATCTGCATCTGTGTGGAAATCCATGCCCAGTTTCTTCGTTGCTGTCCACGTTTTTGCCTAAGGTCTCAGTAACAGTGTGTTTTTAAGGAGCAGGACAGTTAAAAACAGGGTTGGACTCAGTGTCCAGCCAGGGCTCACCAAGAATATTCTGTCTTATGTCCCCAGATAGCAAGAGAACAAGACCTTTGTAATGAAATGCCACAGGCTGGGGGGGAGATGGACATAATATCATTCTTCCTGGAAAATACCTGCTTTTCCAGGGAAATAAGCTGTGTAGGAATAGGCGACAAAGAGAGTAGGGTACAGGGCTGTTGGGCAAGTTGGGCAGGCCATTGCCAGCAATAGCTTTTATGCAGCAAGAAACCAAGGGAAGTACATGAGTTGTTGTGCATCTTGCTTTTCCCACCAGAGAAGAAATCTGGGGATGCTGAGATATATTAACACAGCTTGTTTAGGATTTTATTAAAACAAGATGGCGTTGCTCATCTCCCTGATGTACTGACAGGGATGCTGGAAGCCGTGATAAGTCCAGCATTAGTTTGCTTGGTATTTTTAACACCACTGACTCTGAAACCAGTGCTCCATCCAGACTGTCTACTGTATGGGTGGGGGTCCCTGGCTCCCTGCTGAGGTCCCCGACGGCGGGATGGTGTATATTGGCTCCTTTGGAGGGTACCACGGCAGCCAGCCATGCAAACTGCTGGATACCAGTGTTCCCTCATTTCACTGAGCTCCTGGCAGGAATCCCAAAACACTTTGATTTCAACAGATCTATGCTATTTTGTTCAGGGTTTAAATGAAAACCTTTTTAAATGGAGAAAATGCCAGCCAGCCAAAGCTAGTCCTGATTTCTGTTTTCAGCAATAAGTCTTGCTAAAACCTCTGCTTGTTTGTTCGTGTGGGAAAGTAGTGCCAAAGTCTGTACAGAGCCAAACACAATAGGCAGTGTCACAGTCAAAAATACTTGAAAATGGGTATTATCATACTTATTTTTTCAAGCTGTTGCAAGGCTTTGTTAATAATTTCATAGCACTTCAGGCATGGGGTTTGATGTGTGGATACTCGCTCAGTAAAATGTGTATCAAACACTGACAGTTGTAGTGCCATTCGTACTTATATTGAGTAATGACTCAGGCTCTTGAAAAATCATGTTCAAATTACATGTTCTATAGCTTTAATTTCCTGTTGCTAACAAGGGAGTGATTTACAGTTTCTTGTTTGTCCTCCTCTGTGCCGCCGTAGTCTGGAAACATTGCTCAGTTACCATGCTGAGTTTCCCAAGCAAAGCTGCCTTTTTTGTATTGTCTAGTTCCTAAATCTCACATCTTTCAATGTTTCCCTCTAAAAAATGCTGTGAATCTGAACATTATTATGCATGTGTAGGAGTTGAAGGAGATAAGCTTCTCGAAGACTCAGTTAACATAGGACCAATATGTATTTATTGCAGTAGTACTATAGGATTGATATTTGAGATCCGCGTTACATTACTGCTTTTCCCCAAAAGCCTCCTAGAAACCTGTAACCAGAAAACTGTTTTTCTTAGCATTGTTTATATCAAATGTTCAAATGGCTCTGCCTGTCTCATTCGTGCTTTTTCTCCTACCATATCTTCCTTTTGCCTGAGGTGAGGTTTTGTTATTCTTTAACAGCATCATTTTGTTCTGATTCCATTGGAAGAAATTACAATAGGTGTGGTACGGTAGGAGGGGAAGTAGGACAGAAAGCTGCATCTCCTTGGAGCCACGCAGCAGGCAGAATAATGAAAGACTTGATGAGTTCAAATATGCTTTGCAAAGATCCAAAAGCAATTTGATGATATTTTCCCAGAACTCATTTAGGCCATGACTGCAGTATCTGAGCATATCCATTTTAGTGGATTTATCTTCCCAGTCCCCTGCAATGAGGTAGGAATGCTGTTGCCCATTTTGATAAATGGAGAAGAGAGAGTATGACTTGTCTAGGGTGATGTGCCGAGCTCCTGGCAGAGGTGTGAGTTGATTCCAGATCATGTGTGGCTCAGGCTGCCTCCAGCCTCCTTAGGTTAAAAAAACAAGCTGAACCTCTGACACAGGAAAATCATTCAGTGCTGTGAAAGGGCAGAGGAACTGGGGGAGAAACAAGCGAGAAGGGAAATACAGCTCTGTTAATAGTCACTGTTGTGCTAACTGAATGCTGGTGAAAACCAAGTACCTTGCAATTGCTCCCCTCAGAGGATGCTATTAAGTACCTTCAGCACAGCTGTCATTTCTTTGAGGGTTGATTTCAGTGCAATGCCTTGGGCTGTAGTGTGGCAGTTCTAGGGTCACCATGTGTGCTGTGTGATGGTTGCTGCTGGGTCTGGAGGGGAGAGATGAACAACTGAGTCAGTGACACTCAACCAAGCGCTTATCTTCCCAGCCTAAGTGAACCATCCTAACTGAAGGATGATCATCATGCTCGTCCTTAGATGCATGCTCGAGAAGCTGGTCAGTGTAGTATGTGAACATACATGAACAGGAGTAATGAGATGTTGCTATTAAACTTTCTTTCCTTACCCTCTTGAAATAGCTGGTGAAAGGGCTGCAGCAGGAGCTGAACCGGCTATACACGCTCTTCTGCTCCCGGAATCCAGAGTTTGAGGAGAAAGGAGGGAAAGTCTCAATTGTATCCCACTCGCTCGGCTGCGTCATCACCTACGACATCATGACTGGCTGGAATCCGGTCAGCCTTTATGAACAGCTGCTGCCGAAAGAAGAGGAGGAGCTTGAAGACCATTGGATGAGCTATGAGGAGCAACATTTACTTGAAGAACTTCGCATAACTAAACAACGGTAATGCATCCACTTCTGATTATAAAAGGAGAAAACTGCATCCCTAGATGATGCCCTTTGAGTGTTTCCAGAACCTACCATAGCTGTTCTCTTTCTGTGGCTGATGTTCTGCTGCTGGTGCTGAACAGCAGTGATATATGCTAAATACAGGACTGAGCAGGCACAGGGAGCTGTTACTGCTAATAGGAGCTCTGAATCCACATCCTAAGGGCTGTACCAGAACCAAGCAACTAGCTCCTGCTCGCTGACCAGATGCACTGGAGGCAGGTGATAGCCAGGAAGAAAGGAGAAGGGCAGACCATTAGCCCTCCAGATACTTGAGGGGAAACACAACAGAGCTTGCAGGTGGGCAGTGAGCTGTAATACCGAGCAGAACCTGAGCAGTGAAATTCCTAAGTTTCTAGAGGAGACTAAGAGGTTTTCTCCTAGGCTCAGCTTGGAAATTGTGTTCCGCCAGCTGGACACAGATGTTGCAGTTGCTGTGATTGGGCTTATGGGATTGCTACTGTGCTGAGGAGCATTTACTAGCTTCTTCCTCCTGCCATCTAGAAACACTTGTGCTGTTTGGAGTGCGAGGCAGCACTGCCTGCTGTGACAAACAGGATCTCGGTTTCAGCAACCTGTAAGTCTTGGTAGGGATTCTTATTAGGGGACCTTGCAGATCATCGTGATGGCTCCACAGTGCTAAGGTGATTTTCCTGTCCTAACCTGGGTTTTGAGGTGCTGTGAGACACCTGTAGATAATCTAATAACAGTAGCTTAATCTTTCAAGTGGGAGGTGAGGATAAATCATTATACCAGGTTTTTTTGGTTCCTTCTTGAAATGTATCTTAATATTGGGGGGTATTTGGGAAGCATTAATGTAGTATCAGATCTGCTGTGCTTGAAATCAGCATGTGTGTGATTAGGGATTGGTACAGGACATCTCTGTCAGTGGCATGTCTGGATAAAGTGCAGTCTTCCTGAAAGAAGGCAAGTAAGAAATGTAATGAAGTTGTCCAGTGGTAAGATGACCTTTCAGGCATATCACTAGCATATGATCAGGGAAAAATTGCTGTTTTCACACTCATGCTCCAGCTCTTTAGGCATCGTCTGAAGTTGCTTCGGGTTGTATCCATAGTAATCCAAATACCATTTGACACTGGCAGTTCTGTATAGAAAGAGTGGCTCTCCATTTTGTGAGCCATCTTAGTGTAATTCAGTCTGAGATGATATGAAATGTACTGCTGACATCTTGTAACTTCTGGATTTCTAGTGTTGTAAGGTTGGTAAACACACAGTGGATTTCTGGAAATGCTTATGCCTGAGTGGGGTGTGTTGTAGCATGTATAAATACTCTACATTGTAAAATAACATACACACAGCATGTGAGGTTGTATATTGGAAACCTTCCACAGCAGTTCACGAGGGTCAAGAATTCTGCACGCCTCCTTTTTTAAGACTGAATCACATTCATTAAAGCAAACAAACATTTTGGAAAAAACAGTCTTTGGGAAGTTTCAGGTTCAGGCTTGCTTCTTTCTAATCAGGATGGCAGAGGTTAAGCTTAACATACCTGTTTACATAATACTTCTGTGGAACTTGAGGAGGTGGTGGTTTCCTGCTCTGAAGAGGGCATAATGTCCTGCTGCTGGGAGTGAGGGCAGTTTTACCAGTCCATACGAGTGCTTTATATTGTAGCTGCTTCTTTAATTCAGGCTGACTAGAAGAACAGGTGAACAACCTTTTTTAATGATAGTTGCAAGGGTGGGACACTGTCCTCCAGTCCAACACAATATAGAAAACTTAATAATGCTTGGGCCGTGGAGATTCTTGTAGCTTGTTTTTTTAAAAAAAGCCCACAAAACAGGTGATTTGGCTGCAAAAACACCAAGGAAACAGGAGGTGAGTCACTCCTGAGTCAGGAGGGTGGGCAGATGCTTGGGGGGTGAACAAGGAAACTGGCATGTCTTGACTGATTCCTTATGTGGTCAGAGAAACGGGATTTCACACACATTGTTTCTAAATCCAGTGGACTGCCTCCAAGAAATACTGATGCCATCAGTTTCTCTTTCCAGCAGACAAAACTGTTGGACCCCACAGGAATGGCCGTTTGAGTCGGAGAGGTTAAGGCTACGTTTTTTATTGAATCTCAGAAAGATCTCTGTTTTCTAGGAAGAGAGAGATAGAAGAGAGGTTACGTGAGTTAAAGGCATCCACCAAATCAAAACCACCTGTCTTAAAATTTAAGGTATGTATGTTGGAGAGGTTTTTACTGAATGTTCTACTTGCTTTAAAAATCCACCCACAATATGAGTTATTGTGCTCAGGGTTTTTTTCCATGTCCCTAGACATGATATTGGTAGAATAGTGTTAATGTATTGCTTCAAGTGTGTGTACATGTGTGTAAACGTGTTACTGGATTCATATGTTACTATTTATTACAAATATATGTTTATATGTAAATATATAAACCTGTATAGGTTGTTAATATACACGAACATGTACAACTGTGGGAAGATAAAAGCCGTTTGGCAAATTACATTTACACTTACTTTAAACAATTTCACTTCTACATTGTTGATTAATCCATTTTCCTTGGGGACTACTTCTAATATGTCTCATCTCTGAGCAAATCTGATTGAATTTTCTCCAGCAGGGGATTTTCCTTCCAAGCACAAGTTACTTTTAGTCTCATGAAACAGATCACTTGCTAATCAGCTGTACAAATTGCTAGAATTTCTGTATAAATTGCTAGAATTTCTTATCGTTGGGAAAAGGCATTTTCTAGCTTCTTGATGGGATGTGCAACACTTTCTAGTTGCTCAACTGTATCCTGAATTATTAAACCATATAAATGTGACATGATAGATGAGAACAAAATAGATTATTGTTTCTTAAGTTGCCATTTTTCTTTCCTTCTGAGTTCAGAAGGACTCCCAGAAGCCAAGGTCAATCTTGAGCCGTAAAAAAGAGGAAACTAACTATAATTCAATTTGTCACCGCCTTCTCCTTTCATCACAGCTTAAAAGCCTGTATCACGCTATTATCTCTGCCATCAAGGAAGTTGGAGTCAGACTGATACTCCTCCAGCTCTGTGAAAGATTATTCTTCACTCATTTGTGTTTAAACTGAAGATTTTTTTTAACAGTTGCTTTTTAGAGGGAGCAGGAAAGAAGGGGGAAAGAAAGGGAAGAGGAGAGGACTGTATGTAAATTACTGCTAGGTGATTTCCCATTGCAGTACATCCTTTTCCTTACCCTTACTGAAAGGAAGATGTTTTGTTTCTGTGAAACTTCACACTAGGGACTCCCATTGCTTGAGTACCATGCCTGAGGCAGAGCTCCAGGAAGAGAGAGTCTTTCCATGAACATGATGGCAAAGTGCTTCTGCCAAGGGAGGATTTCAAGAGGATTGCTGAAGGACAATTGCTCATCAGCAAGCCAGTCCAGCTTACTGTGACTAGCTTGTTGAAGGAGAACTGCTTTTATAGGTACCAACTAGGGGTACCTTGGCTCTTCGTGGCAGACCAGAGCTCTGGTTTGATCCTGAGTTTTTATTTACCATAAATGCTTGATCCACAAATTTCTTTGGTCTGTGCCGTGCAGGAGACTGGAGTTTTTGGTCACTGATCTCCTTAGGCTGTATTACACAACAAACCGGGCATGTACAGCTGTAATGAAGAAGGCTACCCACTGTCGATGTGTTGCCTCTTTTATGGACTGAAACAAATTCAGCTTCCCAGGATGAGACAGAGTCAGTAGTCCTACATTAAGCAGAGTTAAGCTGGCTTGATGTTGAGCGAGCACAAAGGCAGCTTTTGGCAAGACAAGTGGAAGAATAAATACAGCAGCGAACTTGGCTGGTATTTAATATTGGAGGAAGTGATCTGTGTGATACACTGACCCTTCTGGGAGGAAAAAAAATATCCAAACCTGAAGATACGGTGTGTCTTGTAGTTTGATAATATACTGGACAAGCCACCAGAATGGGAACTTGAGGACTGAAGTACCTTTTGTCTCTCGTCCTCTACTGCTCCTCAGACAGCATGATTGAATAAACTGCTGAATTAATAGGGGCTGCATGGGTTAAAAGCAAAGCCTATACCCCATTGTAATTGTAAAGCTTACAAGCACAGCCTTCTTCCTACCAGTTGTGTAAGAGGGATCGGAGTTAAAGGATAAAGGGGCTGAACAACATGAGAACATGGGGAATGGCATGATACCTGCCTCTTTAGGACTCTGTGGTGCATGAAAATAAGAGTGTTGTAGGATGCCTTTCAATCCCAGTAGGGAGGAGGAGAGCAGGACATACTCCAGTTGCTCCCTAGTACTGAGATGGAGATTCATTTAAATCTGGACTTGGCAAGGTGCTGGCCCAAAGTGCTTCAGGATTTCTTAGCCCTTCTCATTCACCCAGGGTTACAGAAACAACCTTGTGGTTTCTATGTAGCATCAGCTGACAGTGATGTCAATGTTGATAACAACTATCACAAATTATTTATAAGACACTAGTGATTTACCACATGTACAAGAATTATGAGAGCTTAATGGGATGCTGACATGCAGCCTTACCTGAGAGGAGGAAGCCGTTAAACTGAATGCAGAAATGTGCCGTAGTAGTTCAACAGACAACTGTCCAGTTAAAGTCCCCGTGTAATACTGGTGTAAGTCTCTGTTCCCTTTGTCTGCTCAGGCTGCAGAGCATTCCCGAGTGCTGGGGCAGGTAGAGGCTGCTGCAGAGGTCTGTATTTCCTTGCTCTGAGAGAATATTTGGGATCTTCCAGGCTGAAAGGCAGCACGGAAATGTAAATTGTAATCACCTTCTGTGTTTTCTATTTCAACATCACCACTAAACCTTGTTCGTTTGTCCCACACACTTAACCTATGCACAGAAGAGCTGTGCTGCCTCACTTCTGTTGTCTCATTCAGCTTTATTTATTTTTTTTTAATTCTGAAAATACTGCAGTCTTAAGTTGGATGGATGACTCTTTCTGCTTAAAATACAAGTAAATTCATAAGTCTTCTATTTCTGAATCATAACTAGGAAAAATAATGCTATCCTGAAAGGTCATGTTCTGAAACATGTCGTCTTTGTTGTTAAACGTTTGCAGGTGTATATGTGAAGTGCCCCACTCCTGCTTCAAGGAAAACCACCAAAATTAATAAATGTTTTCTAGAAGGATTTTAGTCCTCTATTCCCAGTAGGTTTCGTCAGACGGCAGTCTTCTGACACTTTGCAACAGCGCAGAGAGTATAATGGCTGCAATGTGAAGGACTTGAATTTGGAAGACTTAATTTTGAGTTCTTAGTGTTCACTGCTTTGGTATTGGTCTGGTGCCACCCGTTAAGGTACCCACCAGTCAGTACTTTGTTCTTTACTATGTATTTTCAAGCCTTTCAACGTGGTCTTCCAGCTCTTGAAATGCTTACAGTGTCCTCCAAAAAGAAAGCATCTGTCTGTGGACACTTAATCTAGTGTTCCTCAGTAGAAATGCTGGAGCAAAAGTCATGCACCATGTAACCACAGAAACGGTTTGCCTTTTGAGATTTTTGCCTGCCTTTTTAGTCTGTGCTTGCCTAAGATGAATTCATGAAAACATCTTTTAAGCATCTGGTAGCAAGCGTAAGCTGGCAGTCGCTTTCTGGTTTCTTTCTGAAGCAGAAAAACTGTAATTGTATTTCACATGCTCGGTACAGGAGTATCAGGTGGACTGGGTTAGAGGTCACTTACTCAGTGTAAAGGATTGCATTGTGCATATCTGTTTCTATTGTATTTGAAGAAGAGAAAGCTTTTTGTCCAGCCTGCAAAAATGTAAGGCTCTGTGCAGAGCTTGATGATAACAAAGCAGCTTTGCGGTAGAGTGACAGTCTACATGACAGAGCAGTGCTTTGCAGCATAAGACATTGAATAGCTTTTGCTGAAGACCTAGATTGTTTTTTTTCCACTAAATTGGGACTTATGCATTCTTTTGGAAGGAAGAGGTGGGGTACCAGTGCCAAGTCAGAGGAGGAGGAATGTTTTGTGCAGTGCTGGAATCTGATAGATGAAACGGACCCTTATTTCTACACCCTCGCTCCATGCGCTGACCTATAGGGAAGGCACATGGGAATCCCAAGTGTCCTCCACACGCACTTAGCAAGAATGCAGCAATTTCTCTTGCTGGTTAAGTAGCAGCAGCCTAGGAGTTGCTCAGTTGTAGCGCCCTGCAAAGTGGGCACTGCTATGGGGAAAGTTGCAGTGAAGGTCTGATAATGGTAAAGTTAATTTTTCATAGGTTAAAAATTAATTCTGACATGAAAATATTTTTGACTACAGAGTTTTACGTTTGATGTTTCTAGGAGATAATGTCTGAGGATGGGTAATGGAAAACCAATTCTAGAGAGACAGAGAACTGCTGGAGAGGGGCCAGCGGAGGCTACAAAGATGATGGGGGGACGGGAGCATCTCCCTGGTGAGGACGGGAGCATCTCCCTGGTGAGGACAGGCGAGAGCTGGGGCTGTTGAGCCTGGAGAGAAGACTGAGAGGGGATCTCATCAATGCCTACAGATATCTTAGGGGCGAGCACCAAGAGGATGTGGCGAGCCAGGCTCTTTCCAGTGGTGCCCAGCACCAGGACAAGGGGCAACGGGCACACGCTGCAACACGGGGAGTTCCACCTGAATGTGAGGAAAAACGTCTTTACCGTGAGGGTGCCGGAGCGCTGGGCCGGGCCGCCCAGAGAGGCGGTGGGGTCTCCTTCTCTGGAGACATCCAAACCCGCCTGGGCTGTGCAGCCCGCTCTAGGAGACCCTGCTTGAGCAGGGGGTTGGGCTGGGTGAGCTCCAGAGGTCCCTTCCAGCCCTGACCATACTGTGATTCTGTGATATGAAGCCATTCACCTCTAGGTCAGTGTTGAATCCTGTCCCCAGGTTGACAGTGACCAAAAGTTGTTACCACCGATGCATGTTCTGTAACCTTTGTCGGATGGGTTAGCAGTCGCAGTTCAGGTGTACTCAGTCGCCTGTCACTGTTAGAGGCAGTCCTTTTAGACCAAAGTCGCGGTAGCTTTGGGTAATGTAAGACCAGCCTGCAGAGTCTCTCACTGTGCTGTTCCTGGGTAGTGGTTCCTAGCGTGTGAGTGGTGGCACCTCTGACAAGCACCATTCTGTTCATTTAACACTAGGTGTTTTCAAGAGTTTGTATGTAACACCGGCTTGTATGTGTGTGTGACTGCTGTAAGCATTCTCTAGGTTGTCTTTAGTCATAGACTCATAGGATCATTTAGGTTGGAAAAGACCTTTAGGCTCGTCGAGTCCAACCATTAACCCAGCACTGCCGAGCCCGCCACTAAATCATGTCTCTAACAGAATCCTAGAATCGCTGAGGCTGGAAAAGACCTTTAAGATCAGATAAGACTTTAAATACCAAGTATAGCTTGCGTTTCTGCTTTCTCGATGGGTGTGTATAGCAAAACAAATCATGGACTACTTGTTGAGGGTAAGATTAAGGAGGTGTGGTAAGCTTTGGGAAGTTTCACGAGAAATCAGACTTCAGTCTTGCGAAACTCATCACATTTCATTAGTATCTTCCAAATTCTTCTTGCTCCAGCCTTTCCAGTGATGGTAGACCTCGTTCACTTCAAATTTCTTACTTGGTTTTCAGTTCTACAACTACGTAGCACCGCAACATGCAACTCTCATGTCACAGCAAAGGGAAAGGGGAAACTTAACCTTCATATTACAGTACGTCTGTTATAGTGGTCTTCCGCTTTTTGACATACTAATACTGTACAAGGCTGTCAGTTGAAAGTGGGAAATTGGTTGAAAGACGTTAAATCCAGCCATGTTAGAAAGCATTATTTCCATCCTTATTAATGTGGATGAAATCTCTCCTTAGGTTGAGAATTTCTTCTGTATGGGATCTCCATTAGCAGTGTTTTTGGCATTGCGTGGCATCCGTCCAGGAAACAGTGGTAGTCAAGACCATATTCTGCCCAGAACAATTTGTAACCGCTTACTGAATATTTTTCATCCAACAGATCCAGTGGTGAGTTTTAATTGCAGTTGCAAGCTTTTACCTTGACTGTTTTTAAGCGTCAGCTGTGTGATAATGTGTGATCTTCAAAGTGTGTGAATCAACACAAGTATGTTCCAGCACAGGACTATTTGTTAATGATTATCATAAAATGTCTTGGGGTTTGTAACTGTAGAATAATAGTTCCCATAAATAATTGCCTTAAATACCATATACTTTGATTCTCTTTTCATATTAGTAAGCATAAGATTTGAGATGAGACTGCTTTTTCATTTTTTGCAAAGACATAAGAAAAAGTCCTTCTCAGTCAAGCTCCAGCTTGTGTTTAACTTAGTGAATTCCATTAAACGTCATCTGTCCAAAGATCCTACTGCTGTTAAAAAAGGCTTTAGAAGCAGTTTACAGGATACTGTAGAAAAGCAATGTTTTTTTTCTTAACGGGTCCTGGGCCACAGGTTGTTAGAGGGTGGGGGGTAATGCTCTGGAGGGCAATGTTGGTACGGCTTCACCCTGTCCTTGCACGCTTCCATAGGCAGCCAGTGTTCACTGTGATCAGAGGCAGGGTGTTGGGACTTTGATCTGCCTCGCATTGGCAACTTCTTTGATGGCAAGCTTGATTTGGAATTTCATGCTTATGTAGAACAGTAATTTGGGGATACTTTTGTGTTTAAACTCTGCCTGAATCCAAGCATTATTCAGACTTCAGTCCAAACACACTGGTTCTACTCATCTCGAGATCTTGTTCAGGTCCAGCTACTCCAAAACCAGAATTTTCCTGCAGTGTCTAGGACAATTGCTCAGACTACCATCTGTGGTCCCACCCCACAAATAGTAACTTTACTTAGTTTTAAGATAAAGAAGTGCAGATACTTTTCTACGTCAAAGAAAACAAAAATAAATAATTAATAGAAAATTATTTTTTTTTAATAAATACACCAGTTTGCTATTTGCACAGGGATCAAAGAAGAGTAATTAAACAATGTTTACATAGCCAGTTCCTCCCTCTGTTGTGTTGAATCGGCTTAACTGTATATAAAACTTGCTCTGTCAATGCATAATAAACATCTGTTAACAGTAACTTGTGTGTTCATAACAACATGTAGTAGAAGTGTTCCCGAGAACTGTGCAAAAGTGAATGCACACGCAACCGCGCAGTTAATAGATCTTCCAGGCTGTGAAAATAAAAGTGAACAAGATCATAACACCACCATTCTGTCACTTTTTAGGGTTCACTCATTACAGATATTTTGGATTTGAGGTTGGAGAGGACTCTCTATGCGAAGGCAATATCATTTTTTGGTCTCAACACAGGGTTGGTTTTTTTTTCTCTTGCAGGCCTATAGGTTAGAACCTTTGATTCTGAAACACTACAGCAACATTTCACCTGTCCAGATCCACTGGTACAACACTGCAAACCCTCTACCTTATGAGCATATGAAGCCATGTTTTCTCAACCCAACAAAAGAACCTACCTCAGTTACTGATGGCGAAAGTGTTTCAACTGTACCAAGCCCAAGTGCTTCACCAGTCATGGCTCGACCCCACTACGGGGAGTCTATAACAAGCCTAGGCAAAGCAAGTATATTAGGTAATTGTTCTTTATGTCCTTTCTTTTATATAGGACCTTCTTGTAGAGCTTCACTGCTCCATGGTGTGGTGTTGGAGGTGTAACCATAAGCAAGCTATTCCTGGCTGTTTCAGGTTGTGCTGTATAGTTGCGTGGCTTGTATTAATCCCAACTGACCTTTACTTTGAAGAAAAGACAGTTTACGTACACTGGAGTCCAGGCTTGTGGGGAGGGGATGCAGTCAGGGAGTGGATGCTGTTGCTGCCTTGTTGTTGTCTGCCTTACTGAAGTAACATCCTGGTGGTTTAATAGTTTCCACTCTGCTTCATGGGGGAAAAAAATTAAAGCTTGTTTTGTGACTACATTTTCTGGTATTGGCAAATAGAAAAATCACTTTTAAGTGATTAGTTACATTTAACTCATGATTTTACAATATGAAATTCAGGCTGTTTTAATACGAAGTCTGTCCTCTTCTGGCTTTCTGATTCAAAATAAGCCCTGGTTTAAGTGAGCTTAAATTCACTTTCACTAGAGCTTATATTTGAGCATGCGCTTGCAGTTTTTGTTGACTCAAGGCTTTTCTTTAGCTCTCTATGTGGGATTTGGAAGAAGGCTAGTGCCAGGAATCTTCCCAATCAAACAAGTAAAGTATATAAAACCAGTTTAGTCCTTAAGTAGAAGCATGTGGTATTTCAAAGCAGGGTTGCTTTTTGCTGTTACTATGGTAACTTTAATGTCTCGTCCATAAGGTGGCAGCAAAGTCAGGAGAAAACATCACATATCTGTTCTTAACTTTTGCCCTCCTCCTGGGCAACCAAAAGAGTCCTTTTAAAGGACGATACAGCATTTCTAAATGTCTGTAAGGGTGATGTCAATATAAGGACCCTTAATGAGAGGAATGTCTTGCGTCTTCTGATGGGATTTGTATGTTCAGGAGATACTAATGTTGTTATAAAGTGGTTTTGTCTTAGTCTTAGATTCTTTTATGAAAGAAGAATTACAACATATCCTTAAAAGTACCAGTTTTCTTGCTGCAGAAGCATTCTGTATTTTTTTTCTCCTAACTAGTTTCCAAATTACAGTTTTTGCTTGTACACTAGATTAATCTGAAGATAAACAGCGTACACTTAAGTCAGATAAGCTGTTCCTACCCTTGAAAAACATGAATCGTCTTTTCTTCTGTCTGTCACTCAACTCTAATTTATGGATGCTATAGTGACTTTAATTTGCAGTTTAATTTAGCTGCACTTGTGCTTGGGTTTGTGGTTTTTTTTCCTCTGTACTGAATGCAGGAGCAGCAAGTATCGGGAAGGGCCTCGGTGGGATGCTTTTCTCAAGACTTGGTCGATCTGGTACAGCCACCACACAGACACTCGAGACAGGAAAAGAAGGAACTGAGGGGGACGACAAGAAGACCACAACTGTTGGGGCACCACCTTTCCCGCACAGCAGCTCGGGCTTTCTCGAACCCATAGGTTAGTGATGAGTCCACCTTACAAACCCATGGAAACAGGACCTTTAGTGGGCTGCATCTGTATGTTGTAGGAGGCTGGAAATACCATACCAACATATGCTGCTATTTAGTTCTGTTCTTTTGCTCTAAAATGATAAATATTGAATCTGTTCCTGCTTTTTGAATCTCTTAAGACCATCCAAGGACCGACTCTTAGTTCTCCCTTTAATCTTTTTTTTTTTTTTTTCCTCTTAAGGAAGGTTTATCTGTATATGTGTTTGTACATACATGTACACCATATATATATTCATGTATGAGTTTTGCCTAGTGAAATTTGCATATCAGTAGTTTCTAGACTCCCACTAGGAAAAGCAATATAATTGCTGCAAAGAATCCCACTCACCATTTATCATAAAAAATTTTATTTAAATTTCCCCATACACTGGCAGTTCTGAAGCAACCTGGATTTAAAGGCACATATAACTAGAAACAGGAGCTGCCTTGTCCTGATCTGAACCGCCCAGAACAGAAAGTGCAATTTTAGCAGCTGTTTTTTTGAGAAAGCGTAGGTACTTCCTTTACAGAAATTCATACTTGACTTTCTTTCTAAACATCTCATCGGCACTGTTGCAAGGCAGGGTTTTTTGCAATCTAAGGAGTCACAAGTATCTTGTGATAGCGTTCACATGATAGACTGCTGTCCATTCATCACTGCTAATTTCAACAGATAACCTTTCTGAGTCAGTATTTGAGGACAGAGACTCTGCTTTAAACTGGAGGAGAATGAGAGTGGCATGACAGTGAATGTTGTGGAGCTGCCGATGAGGTCCTTTTGAGAGGGGCTGGCATGTCAAGGGCCTTCTGCACAGTTCCTGTGTCCCTCTTTCCAGAAAGCCCATCCCTGATCCGTAGAAGGAGAACGTGGAGCAGAGGCCAGCGAGGCTGCAAACTGAATGATGCAATCCGTGGCCAAAGTATTTGCTTCTGAGAGGGCGGCCGCTCGGCTTGTGGTGGGGTTTGGCTGCCTACCAGGCTCCTGTAACGGCCTCTTGTCAGAGGGAGACAGAGTCATTCAGGGCGTCCTTCCTGCGGAGTGACTGTTTTTTTTTAATATAGGCGTCTTAGTGGAAATGGCTGCAGTTGTCTCCTGGTATCTGAAGTCTCTGACTCCCTCTCCTCGCTGCATTCCCAAAGCGGTGTGATGCTGCAGTGAAAAGACAAGGGCATGTCACTCCCTGCGCGCCGCTGTGTCACGACTGCTGCAGCAGCGCTGGTGCGATGCTCCCTTTATGTGCTCTTTGGGCCAAGAATTAAAATTCCTTGCAATTGGCTTTGATAAATGACTGCATTTTTTACTCAATATGGGGTTTTGGCTTTTGGAGCTAAGCAGGCTTTTAGTTTTGTCCTTTTCATTCTGTTGCTCCTTGCAGAGATTTTCTAACCGCTAAAGTGCCTTAACAGTAGGTTAGCCATTGGCCCAGTTAAACATGCAGTGAAAATTGCTTTGAATGTGGTATTAATCAAAGCAGCCATTGAAATGAAAGGATAACTGCTGAAATATATTTGGAATAATCTGGAAATTAAAAGGGCTAGTGCTGTGTAGGGACGAAAACCCTTGTAATACTGGGTGTAGTCCCCTTGTATAGCCACTGAAAATGCGAGCAGTCCATTTATTTCAGAAGGTTCTGAGTATCCACCTTCTGAACATCAGTGTTTCCTAATGAGGCCTCAACATTTGCTGGATACTTCTGTATAGTCATCATTAGGAGTATAAATAAATGTATTTATTTAGTTACTCTAAAGAAAACAGCTGCTTTAAAAAATGATGGCTTTTTCCAAGCTTTAGGTTTAGTTGTTTGGGGATTTTTCCTGAACTAAGAACCATTCTTAGGTCAGGTTTGTGCTAAATGCATGTGCATCAAAATGTTTGTATGTTATTAAAAATGGCAGTTGATTTAGATGAGTGCACTGTTAAAGATGGAAATATTATGTGCATTTTGTATACAAGTGGAATTAGAACCCAAAGTTGATGGAAAAACGTACCAGTGTTTCCCTTCTGCTGACAGACAGTTCTAACACCATTTTTGTTTCTTGTTCAATTTCTAGTGGAACTGGAGCACAGGATCGATTTCGAGCTCAGGGAAGGTCTCGTGGAGAGCAGATACTGGTCTGCAGTCACATCGCACACTGCTTATTGGTCATCTCTGGATATTGCTCTTTTCCTTCTAACCTTCATGTACAAAGATGACCAATAAAATACAGACAAATCAAATTTAGATGCTATTTGAATTTTGACTGGGAACAGGAAAAGAAATTTTAAAATAAATGGCACAAAACTGATGTTTTACTGTTCATCTACAGTATATGTGGCATGGAGGTTTCAGGTTTAAATGCATGTTTGGATTTTTTCCTATTTCTAAAAAGCAAAAATGGTTTGTATTTAAAAACATTTACGGTTTTAAACATTTTGCAGTGCTTAATTAGACTTGAAATTATTCCAAATTCTTGTTAACTTTGACTGTATAAAAAGCCAATACAACGTGTAGCATCCCGTAAGCACGATTGTGCGGTGTGCTTGGGTGACATACTTGTTAATGACCATAATTGCTGTTTAGTTCATTGAAGTATAAAAGGTTAGTTGATTAAAAAAAACAACTAAATTTTCATTAACAAAAATATATGTTAGGTACAAACCTAAAACTGCCATGTTCTGATGATTTATGTATCAGTAAATAACAAACGGTGGTGTCATTTTTCTAGGAGTTTATTCAGCTCCACATCCTATTATCCGCAGTACCATTGAAAGACCATTCTGACTGTTGGCTTCTGAGGGCGTATTGTATGTGACACATTTAGAAACTAATGCTGAAAAAAGCATGAAGCAAATATTTGAAATACTGTAATTATAATTTATTGTTATCTCTTAATTGTTTCGTTTTATTCCAGTGTTTAAAACATTAGTTTTTTTACTGGTTTCTTTTGACATAATTTAAGAACCACATTTATTTTCTACAGTGTTAAGACTTTTTCTCAGAAATACATATCTTTGTACTACTATTCAAATGAATATATGACACTGTGGCACACTTTAAGTATTTTTTCATTAAAAATAAATATTTGTGGTTTCACACAAATGACATCAGTCACATTCTTCTCAAAGATAAGTAACTGCCTTTGCTTTCTAGGTCCCAAGTGTTTCTCAGGCACATGAAAGTTTTGACCTCACGTTAGACTTGGTTTGCAGAGAATCCAGCTGTCTTTTGCATACCATTATTAAATGTATAGATGTGTGCGTGCATGTTTGTATGAAAACATGTGTATATGTATATTTATGCGCAGGGATCTTATAAAGAGGAGAGAGAGCAGTGTAAAGTAAACTTGATGAGGCCTGACAGCTTAGAATAGGTTTGTATCTGAAAGTATTTCAGGAGAAGTCAAGGGAGAAGTGTTGTGATGAAAGGAAATAATCTCCAAATGAAACACTAAAAGGTCATTGCTGAGATTATAAAACAATGTGGAAGGCTCTGGAGTAACAGTGTCAGATATATGGCCTCTGAGCTGCCTCTGGCTGAGGTATTTATGATCTGTGTGACGTATGCAGAAGCTGTAGAATCTAAACTTTTGTTTAAAAAAAAAAAAAAGATACCGGGCTGCGGTGTTGGTGGATAGCAGTGTTCTCAGTGTAAACAGATGTGGCAACATCAGCCCACGCCAGCAGAGAGCCTCAGCCCGTGGCTCAGAGATGTGGAAACCACCCAGGTGTCCTTTTCTGAAATTCTGGGGGAAGAGAGTGGCTCCTCTCTGGAATAATATTGCTTGGGCTGTTGCTCATTTCCCTGGTCCGTGGTGCAGTGGGGAAGGAATTGGGAGCTAGGCCTGTATGTTTGTATGTTGGGGTTATGGGTTATGGATTTAGGAATAATAGTGAAGGGGGGGGGGGGAGGCAAAGAAAAAGGTAAGGGAGGAGTGGAGGGGAATGGGAAGGGAAGAAGATGACAGAAGCAGCCCTCCTGTAAATGCAGTGAGCCCGTACCCAGCACAGATGTTGAGATGTGTAAAGGACATTGCTTTAGTATGGATCTGAAAAAATCCATCTGGCTTCGGTGAATTGGAACTCGCCTGCCTGACATGTTTACCTTAGTTGATGAGCAAGCATAAAAAATTAAAATAACCCTCTAAGAGAAGGAAGCTTGACACCTCTGCTCCAGAAAACAGGCTTTTGTTTACATTAGTGCCTTTTCAGATAAGTTGTTTAATCAGCTTTTCCTAATTAGAAGAACTCAAACATAAAAGGAGAATCTCCTTTTATATTTAGAATGTGCAAAACATTTCCAAATGTGCATGGTTTGCATATCAGTCCATTGAGTTGGATCGTGTCCCTGCTGCGTTACCCCCTTACACTACTGGATCTCCACTAGATCTCTTTTTACTGTAAACAAAATGGAGTTAATTCCTGTAATTCTTGTGGTCTGTGTAAACTTCTGTTGTCCAGAACATGTTGCAGATTGATGGAATAGCTGTTCCCCTTGCATCAGAACATGCTGGTACTTGCTGACTGCTCTCCATATAAGGGGTGAGATCCTACTTTTCTGTACGTGCCCCTTGGTAAATCGAGGAGAGGGTAGAGCTGAGACGTCAACTGTATTGCTGGTAGGAGAAGGGATAATAAGGACTGATGTCTGTTCATTGCATTGCATTTTCCCCTGAGTTAACAGACGTGTTTGTTTATGATGTTGTTCTAATTTGTAACTTCATGGAGCATCTACTAATCTCCAAGCTTAATTGCGAACATAAAACACCTCAAAAGAATAAGTGGAGATTTATTCTGAAGTGTACGCAGAGATGGTAAGCATGCTGTGGGCAGACTTTCATCTTTTTAATCCTCAAAAGAAGAGCTCTTATCCTCCCAAAAAGATGAAATACTATTTGAAAGTTAATTTTTCAAGTTAGAAAAAGAGTTGCCGCATTTTTATTCTGCAGGATAACGCAGATTCAAGTAGGGTCACGTCTCTGCATGCTAGAGTTGAAATTTCATGCTTAAAACTTTCTGGTCAGATGGTCTGTGGCATAAAATAGAGCTGGAATGTCCTGGCTTCCAATTACTGACTTGTTTTCTTCTTCAAGAACGATGTTTAGTTTTATAAGCTGTGTTGGCTGGTGTTTTTTCTTCAGAAACCAAGATAAGGGAAATGCACTGCGCTGCTGTCAGTCTTCTGACTGATACTGAGCTGTGAGCTGTTTTCTGAAACTTGTCCTTGAGTACTTTAGTCAAAATTTGACACAGTTTTTTTGCTATGAGGCCGTTTTTGCAGACAATCAGCTTCATTATTTTTTTTATTTCTCCTCCCCCCCAAATTCCATCCCTTTGCTCCTAATTATAATGTCACGGTTCTAATGCAGCCTCCCTTTCTCCTGTACGTGCGCTCTCTCTGCTTTTATTGCCAGTGTTTCTGGAGTCAGAGGCCCTTTGCTTTATTTCACCGTGGTAGTCTAGCTGGCCAACTTCAATTATCTTATCTCCTTTCCTAATTAGTATTGTTAGGCTGAACTGGAACGTGTTTCACGTTCTCATACATGCATTACGCCTGGTTGCCACATCTTCCTTTATGGTTTTCTGCGGTCCTGGTGCTTGTTTCCCGTGCCGCTTGTCAGTCGAGCTGCCTCTGCCTGTAACTAAACTGGTAGGGATTGATTTTTTTTCAAGGTGAGTTCATGAATCACTGTGTCAACTGTTTGCAGTTAGATAGTTAATGTATATTTGTGTGCCCTCTGCCCAGCAAGTGTATTTGAAATTCATTGTTCCCCGTTTTTCTGTTACTAGCTTGGAGATTAGGTTTCTGCCTCTGCACATCATTTTGCTATGGAATTCGGACTGCAGGCGATTGACCTATGGTGTTCTACAGGGTCATCTCCCCAGTCTCTGCTGTACGTCTTCAGTGACCATCAGTAAGCTTTTATGCACCAAGACCCAGTAACAGACTGCCACATGTACTGTTATTTTCAGTTTTCCAAGCATTATCGTCCTGGCTGCGCTCCATCTGCAATTGTAGTGACCCCTTTTCATTGCTTCCCCAGAGTCTGTGCCTATTGTCTTTGCCTATCTTGTGAAAAGCTTTAAAATCCTTTTTCTTTTTTTTTAAAATGTCACCCATGTGACAATCGCATTTTCTGGTTTATTGGATGGACTTCAGCCTAACCTTTTTCTTGCATTCCATGTTTGATCTGCATATAGTAATGATTTTCCACCAAAAAAAATCTTTTTCTTTGTTTAGTTTTTCCCTCCCTCTTCCGTAGGTAGTACTTAGTGCAGCTTGTCTCTTGCCCCTTGTACTCAAGCCCCTTCTGAGGTGTTAGGTTTTCATTCCTGCTTTGTTTTCTGGTCACTGGAACTGAAGCTTGCTTCATGCCTGTGCATCCTCGAGACTTTAAGGGAAACTTTGAGACCCAGGAGACACCTATTACCATTGTGATCCCCAAGACTTCTCAGCAAAGCTTAGTGTTAGCAAAGCCCAACTGGATGTGTTTAGCTTTCAGGATGGGTTTGCACGTTCTGTCTCACTGCGTTGGTGTCTTCTGTGGTTGCTGCCATCAGTCAGCTTAACTCTGGGACTGACAAAGCATTTTCTGTCATTGTCAATGAATTTTGGCATGTTGGCGAGCTGGCATCTCCCAAGGCCGGCTCCTTGCTCTTTGGGTTTCTCCTGCATCCCTGGAGGCCTGTTTGAGCCAGGCTTTGCTATAGAAACACAATGTTTTGTGTTTCTCTGCATGTCGTCGCAGAAGCACTTAAAACTGCACACACAGCTCACGGTGTGTTGACATCCAAGGAATGAGGAGAAGCCCTAATCCATGGAGGGAAACGCCTGCCTGTCAAAGTTTCAGGACACCCTGGAGGTCAGTGCTCTCTGGTCCCGTTGGAAAGCAAATTCCAACATCAGCCTTTTCCCTGAAGATGCCCAGTCTCCCCAGCTGCAGTTGCAGCAGCCCTGGACTAACAGACCTTGGCCAACCCTGTCCCTTTGAGAGTGAAAAGTCAGTGAGTTCCCCGCAAACATGAGATGTCCCAGGAGCGATTTCTTGTGGTTTTGAAATCCTCAATGCTTTATCCAAAGAGAGGGTTTTCATTTGACGATTCTGTGGGCAGCTGCCATGGATTAAATTCTCTCTTTGTTTCTTAAATAAAATACCATTTCTTCCAGCTACTCTGCCCATTCCCTGGTGCCTCGTTGACTGTAAGCATGGACATGGGAGAGGGGAAGCGCAAACTCCTCTACAGACCTCAGCCCTGACCAGATGCTCAAGCTCCAAGGACCTCCCATCCAATTTGTTGTTCTTGCTGGTTTTATGGCTCTTTCAATATCTTCTTGAATGCCAGCATCCTATCTCGGAGTGGTCCCATACTTTGTACTTAAAGAGCAGCTAGTTAAAGGGTCTCACCATTTCATCATACCCCTCGATACAGGAGATCCTTGATTTCCTTTTTAAAACAGGATTTTCAAGCATGTTTGTGCTGAAGTATTTCAGGCTTTTGGGTTTCACTACTCTGTTCAGTTTATAAGAAGACTCCTTTAGCCGGGGTTTTGAACTCACAGCTGTTTCAATTAGAAATTAACATTATCCGGTGCCTTATGAATCCAGATTTTTTTCTCGCTGGTATGATACCCCTGGTAACGTGGCGAACCACCTCCAGCTACCTGTGTGGTCCTGCCTATGCTACTTCCCTGACAGCCACATCACACCCTGGGTGAAACAGAGGTCTTCCCTTGACTTCGATGGTGCTGGATCATGTTCTGAGTGTCTTTAGTGCTTGTTGCTCTTCCTGCCTTTTCTTAGGTGAATATCTATAACATGGATTAAGTGAACAGCATGGGTTAGGTGGGGGAATAAAAGGCTTTGGCACTGAGATGGCCAGCACTGAACCCTTGGATCTCTCAAGCAGAGAGATCACGCTGTGATCAGTGTTGGCCTCCATGTGCTGCCCTGTGCTCCAGATGATGCCCAACAGCCTCTCAGCAAGCAGAGGGTTGAATTCTGGTTTTCTGTTCATATTCCTCTGCCTGCAAAGCCCAGAGCAGTTGGAAGCCGAAGCCACAGGAAGGGGGAAAGGAGAGCAGCTTTGCTGGTTTTGAAATTGTGGTATCTTTCCACCTACTGCTGTCTCTCACACCTACCCAAAACTGAAAATGAGTTTGTGCTGCTACCAGAGAGAGGTTGATGGACCACATGGCATATTTTCACAGCTTGTGTTTTCAGAACTGAGTCATAACATGCACTGGGGGTTTTGGGCTCCAAATATTCAGGTTTTGTAGGATAAGGACTCAGCAGGCTGGGCATGAAGACAATTTCCATGATCCTCAACAGTGGAAAAGGCAATGGTGAATGGTTGATGAGCAGAAAAAAGAAAAAGAAAAGAGCAAAAGGCAGATGAGCTGAGCTGGTATAAGTGGCTATGGTCTCAGGGCGGTGGTGCTTGGGAAACCTGGGTGCCAGGCTGGCCAGTGCTGGGCAAGGCAGCGGGTGAGGGGGGAGCGGGCTTCCCCCTCCGCAGGGTTTGGCACTGCGAGTCCCGCTGGGCAGGAGCAGGCTGCGCCGCCAGCTGCCGGATAGGTGCTTCTCCTTGTAAGTCAGCGTGAAAATGCAAAATGGCAAAAAGCTCTGCAAAATGAGAAGAGCCCTGCAGAATGTGCAGAGATGTTTTATCTTCCCACCTGTTCACCCCGCTCCCATGCTGTTGAGCTGAAGGGCCAAATGAGGAGCATGCATTTTTTCAGTCTAAAAACATCAATGTCCCACTCTGGTAACTTTCCATCATGTTTAATACCGCAGGAATTGTCAGAAATTTTCACATTCATGATTCCTTTGAAGTCACCAATACTTTAAAAATAACTTCATGTACTTTCAGCATTGCTAGGTGCACTTTCAGTAAGGAAATGGTTAGACTTATTTGCAAAGGAGGACAGACCACTTCCAAAACAAACACCATTTATCTCCCAGCTGGTGGCTTACCCACGTGCACCCCCCGATGCCACCGCTACGTCTCACCAATATTTCCCCCATCAGTTTTACAGCTACTGGACTGTGAAGGGCCCTCCATTTATCTCCGCGCTTTGTGTACGGTAAGATACTTGGAAAGGGAATCTTTAAACAGCTGGGCCGTGGCACTGGTGTTCAGCTTTGTGTGCTTTGCAGGAGAGGCTTCCACTGAAATGACAGCTGAATATTCTGTGTTTACAAAGCACGATGCTAAGATGGGACAGTTGTGTCTCTTGGCACACTCCTCAGCGTTTCTCCTTTATGCTTACCAGACTGCCCCTTGCATGCAATTGAGTGTAGGGTTTTTTTCAATTTTCCTGTAAAGCTAGAGTATTAAAAACCAGCAGGGGAAAGGGAGGGAGGTGAGGCTGCTTTGTGGTGGTTGCAGAAAAGGGAAGAGGATCGAAACGTTCCTTCCAGCGATGCATGCCCTGCTGTCACGAAAGAAACCTGCGATCTCCTTCATGTTGGAGAGACCACATCTGCATCTGGGGGGGGCGGGAAGGAGGGGGAAGAAAAAACCAGGCAGGAGAAGCAGTGATGAAATCAAGGCAAAGCTTGGCAGCCTGTGGAACAGCCTGATGCATATCAGCCAGCACATGTTCAACACATGTTGTAGCTTGATGCTCCCACCAGGAGACGTGGGCGCAAGGCGGATGGCAGTGAGTGGGACGAGAACTACGGATCCTTCCTCCCACCAGGAGCTCTGTCCTGTGCCTGCCCTCAGCATCCTCTTATTCTGATGAATGATCCCCATATACTCACCATGAGCACACGTGAGCTTAGGTGCTGCTGCTCACCCAAAGCGCTGCTATCACAAGGCTTGTGCTGGTGGTGTTGAACAGCCCCAGTGACCACGCTCAGCCTGGGGACAGTCCTGCAAGGCACCCTGTGTCCTGCCTGCTGGGGTGGCACCTCCCAGGAGCTGAGCCCATGGCGTACACATGTGTCTCCAGGGAACTGAAACAATTTTCTGAGCCTGTCCTGGTCCTGGGGATCATCTGGTGCATACTCTCCAGCCCATTTTTCATGGGCAGCCTCTACAGAGCAGCTGAGCTGCAGTTCCATGCCAGGGCAGCACGAGCCTTCGCATCTGATGGGTGGCTTAAGTGAGGAGGGACCGATGCGTCTTGCCCGACCTCCTGCAAGCAATAGGTTCCCACCCATTATTGCCAAGCAGCTTTCTAGGGATTATTAATTTTCTTTCCCAAGTCACAGGGCTGACCGAGGGTTACAGCTTTGACATCTGCAACCACAAAGTCTTGGGAAAAAAATCTCGAGGACTCGCTGCTTCAGACTGCCTCTCTCCGCAGCAAATTTGGATTCTGAGTAGCCTTAGCAAGTGACAGTGCCTGAAATATCTGCAGCCCATGTCAGTCCTGCATTCTGCAGTGCATCCTACTCTTTTATTCCAGCTACCAAAGAAAATCAGAGTTGCATGGATTTTGCAGTAAATGTTTTGCCAATTTCTTAGTTCTATTTCATAATCGCGATGGCATTCCTGGCCTCCTTGGATTTATGATTTATGGTGACATATTCACAGCCCGCTGGGGGAAGCAGGAGCTCTGGATGCAAGCTGTTTCTGGGTAAGCATTAAGGTCCTCCCGAGTGTGTTCAGTGGTATCAGGAGGAACTGTGTGTGTCTGCGAGCACGGATGAATATATTTTGTGCATTATCTATGTCTGCAGAGTGCACTTGCTTCTCCAGTCTAAGCTGTGTTTAAATCAGGGCTTTCAAACGAGCCTAAAAGCTTCTGCAAAATAATTTTACACTCTCCAAACAATTTAGTTAATTAACCAGCTAAATCAGTTCTTGCTGACTCTCCTTGAAGATACTCCTCCTGAACGAGGTTTTTTCTTCAGATTTGGATGAAATGCAATGGTTGAGTCATGAATTTTCTTTTTGGCTCTGTTGCTGGAGTGGGGAATGTTGTTCACAATATTGGCTGTTGCCATATGCTTTTTTCATCAAGTAAAAGGGTGCAACTTTCTTCTTGCTTCCCCCTTCACTGACTCATTCCCCAAATATGTTTCTGGTTAGGATGCCTTGTGATTTCTTCCTGACATAAGGTTTTCTAGTTTGCAGTTGGCTTTGTGAATCACCTCTGCGAGCGCTAAAACATCCCAGCTCCTGGGAGGAGCGGATGGGTGTCCTGAAGAACACATGGAGCAGCAAGATGCTGACCTGGTTCCTGGGGACTTTGTGTGCTTGATACCTCTTCTGCCCCAGGAATCGTTTTCCAGAAGCCGGGCAGTCCTGCTCAGATGCCTGCCGGTGCCCTTTGCATCCTGAATGTGGGTTGTTGTGCCTGGGCAGTTTAGGAAATGCCTGAGGGCGTTTCAAAGAGATCTCCCTCTGGTTTAGGTGAACGTGGCATTTTAGCTGTTCTCAACTTGAGACTTTCAGAATCTCTGTAAGTTAAGAAAGGGAGGTGCTGGCCGCAAAATAGCTTAGAGGGACAGACAGACATGTCCCTTCCTGAATTCTTTTAAGGCATTGCATTGAGGCCTCCTTTTGCTGACTCCCAGAGCATCTCAGTGCAGTGACCTTCACTGCTGATGCCAGATTTCCTTGCAGAGGGTGAGTTGAGAGCACAGGGCTTTTGTCAAAGTCAAACCAGTGCTCCCAGCATCCTGTCTTTAGCAGTGAGTAGCTTCCAGCACTTGGCCAGCAGAAGGGAACGGTTCCTCCAAAAACCAGAATGTGAATCATTCACATGATGCTTCCTGAACCTGACCTTGAACAGGCTTGCACCTGCGAGCATGGGACTGGGTTCCTGAAAACCAGTGTCGGTTGCACCCTCCTAGTGACCCTTGCTGTGGTAGGGCTGTAGGAGTACACCCCATCCTCACCTCCCAAAGTCTTAACAGTCCAGGAGATGCCAGAGAGGCCAAGAAGAACAGCTCACCTCTTTTTCAGCTAAAGGAACTGAGATGCTGAGAGTTAAGCGACTGGCCCAAAGCCAGAGCGCTTGGAAATGAGCCCATATCTTTCTTGTATTAGCTGGGACATGACCGTGTAGCATGCCTTGCCCCGCTGGAGCAGCTATCCTGCAAACAAGCATCTCCCACCCCCCACCCCCACACCAAACTGCTCTGCATCGCAGGACAGTCCCTGTCTGTTTGATCTTCTGGGATGCAGGAGAGCAGAATTTCAGCAGCCTTTGTGCCCTCTCTTGTAGCACTTCCCATTTCCTACAACTTTGCCTGGAAAGTTAACTCTGGGCTTACCCACACCGGGAGTTTTCCCCGCAGCCGCTCTGCTGGCACCATGCTACAAAATTATTCCAGCTGAGTGACTCCCCAGCCATGCGTCCCTGGGTGGTGGGTCGATGGCAGAAGACACATAAGGGCACCATGAGTCGTCACCGCAGGGTGGCCCTACCTGGTCCTGCAATCTTTCTCAGGGACAAGGAATGGGGACTCAGATCCTGCCTGCCCTCCTCAGAGCCTGAGAGCTGTTCTTCCCTGTGCCGCTGGGGATGTCACACTGAGATAATGTGCCATGACCAAAGCCGTTTGGCTACAGAAGGTGGCAATCGTGGTGTCATGTGCCAAAGCCACCTGAGATGCCAGCCCTGCTCCCAGGGCTCAGGCTCTCACAAGAAGGGGCTTGCTCTGTTGGACAGCAGGATCCATCCTCACACCAAGGTCCCTTCCAAGGTAGGACACGCCATTTATAACCAACCCTCCACATGCTGGTTACCCACATGGCCTTGGTAACCTCTCCTTTGTAATTCAGGAGTGACTTCTGCAAGATGGTGCCTGAATTTCCATGCGATTTGACAGAAATTTGGGGGGGTTTGCTGTGGGTTTTTTTTTTTCCTTATTCTTTCCAGTGCTGCTATCACTGTTTTTTCCTGGCTGGACGCTGTCACCATCCAATGTGTCATCACTTGGGAGATGGAAGAGGAGGGAGAGGTGTTTCTTTGCAAGGAACAAATGTTGTAATAACCCATCTTTGCTCCGCTGGCAGCATCTCCAGTGCCCAAAACACACTGGAGAGATATAAGCAAAGCCTGGCCGCACCACAGCCCCGCAGGGAAGGACAGGGGACTTGATGCTTGGAAAAAAAGTATTCTGGCAGCACAGTCTCCTGGACTCTGCCTTTAAAAAAAGAAATCTCCCAAAGGAACTCTTGGAACCCAACATTTTTGTTATTTAAAACAGAGCAAAATAAAGAGCTGGAGGCTGCAAGCTCAGTGTAAACAGCAGTGGCTTCTCAGGCCCTTAGTTAAAGCCCCCTGGGGAGGAAAAGCACATTAGATGGCCAAAAAGGTCTCTCCTCCTCTCCATTGCCGTGTTTCCGTGTAGTTGGGAAAAGGGGTGAGGTCTTGGGAATAGCTTTTTGCTGGCTGTGCATTCAAACATGCAGTTGAGATACTTCCCTCTGCCACCTCCCCTCCCTCCGGTTCCCTGCCAAGCAGAAGCATTCGGGATTTGCCCTTCCCCATCTGCGTGGCCACCAGTGCAGGTGACAGCACTGGATGCAAGGTGCCGCGGACCTCCAAGGGTCTGGCCAGTGCCAGGCAGGTGTGTCAGGATTTGGGCCATTGGATAGAGATGGGGCTTCCCAAAAGCACCCAGTGCTCGGCGTTGAGAGCTTTGGGGAGTCAGCACCGGGGCAGCATGTGGGCACAGCACCTCTGCGTAGGGGGGCTCACAGTGAACGCCGTGTCTGCATACCCTGGGCCTGTTCGTCACTTGACAGGCCAAGATGGGTGGGCATCAGGGGCTTGGGCTGGGATCCCAAATCTGCCCAGTGCCCCCTGTCCATAATCTAAAAGGTGACACTAAACATCCCTCCTGCTCATGACTTCAGTTCACGCTCCCCAGGGCTCTTGCTGCATTTGTGCCACCTGTGGAGCAGCAGTCCCAGCTGAAACCATGACATCCATCCTGGGCAATAACCACCCCCATCTTGGTAGGACAAGGGCAATGGTTTTAAACTAAAAGAGGGTTTATTCAGGCTAGGTATAAAGAAGACTTTTTTATGCTGAGGGTGGTGAGACACTGGCACAGGTTGACCAGAGAGGTGGTGGATGCCCCATTCCTGGAAACATTCAAGGCCAGGTTGGACGGGGCTCTGAGTGACCTGGTGGAGTTGCAGATGTCCCTGCTCATTGCAGGGCGGTTGGGCTAGAGGGCCTGTAAAGGTCCCTTCCCACCCAAACCGTTCTGTGAGTCTATGATCTCTGCCATGGAGACCTCTTCTCACACAGCGCATCTCCCCCTTCACCGGTCTCCTTCCCAAGAGCTTCCTGATGGCCTGTTAAGCCACTTCAGAGCATTGACCTGATTTTCTCCTCTTCCCCGTGCATCCCCAGGCTGTTTCCTATCATGCTGCCATGGGGCTTGGCTTCTCCTCCCACCTTCCCACGGCTCTGCGCAGCCACTGCTCACAGTGCATTCCTTTGCATCGTAATCTCCGCCTTGCTATCTAAGGAGCTGAAGGATATTTCCAACCCAAAATGCCAGAACATACTGGCATCCACCTCCGGCTACCTTCCTCTTGTACACGCATCCAGCTCCTTAAGCTCTCTGATACTCTGCCACGTTTAAACAACCATCACTTACAGTCAGCTCTCAATGCAGCAGGTTATTTTCTTTTCTGTCTGGGATTTTTTTTTCCCCTTTCCCAAGCCCCAGCTGGTTTCTGCAGTTTCTTGCTCTAGTGACTGGGCCTGACTCTTTGCAATGAGCACCTGCACCATGCCTACTGCACAAGGTGTAACTGGGCTGCAAAATATGCAGCACAATCTTGACTGGACCTCTCCGTTTTCCAGAGAGCAGCAGGTCCAAGATGTGACCAACCTTCTGCCATCATTGCCAATGCCATCGGTATCGTCCTGCGGCACCTCAGGAGCAATCCTAGACCAGCTTCCTATGGTGCTAGCTGGCAGCAGGGGTGAAGGGTGCTGGTCCCCCAGCACATGCCACCTCTCTGCTTCCACCTGGCCTGTGTCACTGGTATTTTTGTTGGCCCATGGGATGCTCTAGCAGCGATGTGCTCTCCATCCTGAGGTCTTAGCCACACACAGCTGCAAGGACATGAGTGGACATCCATCTTTTCGGCGTACGGTGGGGTTGGGGCAGCCACAAGCAGTGGAGCACAGAGAGTTACCTGCAAGCAGGAACTGGGCCAAGTCCGTGCACGGCACTAATTTCAAGCCCATCTTTGGAGAGAATGAAGCTGTTGCTCTTCAGACCAGGCAGCAGCTCCAACATCCCCTGGTTTAAGCAATGAGCTGCCAAAGGCTTTTACTGATCAGAGAGGGAGGGAGAACCCCACTGACACAAAGCTCGCACGTAGACCCTCCAGGACGTGTACTTTCAGGCTCAGCTTTAAAAACTGCTGATGGTGGTGATTCCCTTCCTTCTGCAGTCCTTCACATAAACAGTCTCCCCTGAGACCTAACCTGAATCTTTCGCTAGGTGATATGCCCACTGCTTTTGCCTGTCCATTGTGGAAATGGGAACAGAGCATTTTCTCCCTCTTCCATCCCTCCCTCTTCAGGTAAACCCTCATTTATCTACCTGAAGATGTTATCAGCTGTCTTTCTTTCTCTAGGGTAAACAGCCTGAATTCTTTTAACCTTTCCTCATCAGTCACCTTCCCGACTCCCCTCACGTGGTGATGAACTGGGAGTGGGGGTCTCCAGCAGTGACATCATTAGGCCCGCCTGTCCCCAGTTTGCAGGGGATGTGGGGCTGCCCCAGAAACTGCGGGTGCATGATGGCACCCTTGGCTACAGACTGCAGTATGTCTTCTAGGAACTCGCAAGTCAACACAATTTCATGCTTCGGTGGGGTTTTGGAGATTCCCGTCTCCCCATGTTGCCCATTCCTGGCTGGCTAAGCACCCACCTCTCCTTCTGACAGTAGCTGCTTCAGACTGCTCTGCTCAGAGGGGAAGTCCATCCCACCCGGCTGATTCAATAACATCTACCTCATTAAACCACTCTGATCTGCTCCGTCTCTATTTTTTCAGCACTAACGGCATTACCATTCCACTTGCATCTGACCTTTCTGGTGAAGACTGAGGCTGAAAAAGCACAAAACCATCCAGCTGTCTGGGCATCATCCGTCTCAGGCTTCCCCACGCGCAACAGGCTCAGCTGCTGCAGCTACACAGGGCATCTCGGGTGTCCGAGAGGCAAGACAAGGGATCAGCCCCCTCCCTGTTGAACAGATCCTTTTGTTTTCTGCTTGATGTTCCCCAAATGCCTTTATTCAGCTCAGAAAACTTCGGCGGAGCGCTGAGAGCTGAAGTCAGCCACAACTGAGAGACGTGGATTGTGGCTGGGAAGTGCCCACCAGTGTACGAACCCTCCTGTTTGTCTGCAGCCTCCCGGTGTTATTTCTCTGCAAAAGAAAGCAGCTTGGGGTTATTTTTTAACCCAAACCTGCACACAGGAGCTGTTTTGCTTTTCTACCATACCAAACCACACCAGCTATCCCAGGTAGCACGATCCCAGCTCCAGCGGGGAGCTGCATGGTTGAAAGCCACTGCTGTGCACCCGGCCTCAGCATCTCCATCTGTAAAATGGGGAGAAAATTTCTGCAGTTTCCTTGGCTGCAGCCATTCATACCCAGGTTTGACTGGGGAAGTTGGGTGACCTGAGCCCAGAGAGGCTGCTCACAGACATCCCGAACCCAGCGAGAGGAGCCAAGCTAGGCTTGTCTTGGGTTAAAAACAAGAGAGAAGAGCAGTCAGGTGGGCTGCAGGGAGCCCCATGGATGGCCAAGGGAAGTGGTTGTAGGGGATGATGCTGGGTTGCTCCCCCTGAACCCATGATCTGGGGTCTGGGGCAAATGTGGGTGATTCACACAGGGAAAAAGTGCCCTGCATGACAGCCCCAGCAGGGCTGCACAGCCAAACACTCCCTTGTGCCACGGGTGCCCGTGTTGTGTCCATGCCTTTGCTCAAGGACCTGTTATCAGTCCAGCTTTCACAAGCTCTGACGTGCGTTTCGATAAAAACACTTGTTTGGAGTTTTTTGTTCTCTGGCAGTGCATGAGCAAAGGCGACCAAATCTGAGCGTCTCCGTCCTCAGTGCCGCCCTCCTCCTCCTCCTCCTCCTCCTCCTCCAGCCTTTGCAGCTTCCCACAGCAGGGGTGGGATTTATCAGGAGTGTGTGATTTATAGGACAGGTGTGATTTATGGGGCTGCTGCTATACTTGTTTGGCCTCTGGGGCTTTGCAGCCTTGAGGAACTCCCTGCTCCCCACACCAGTGTTCCTTGCTCTGAGTCCTTTATTCCTGAGGCTTTGGATGCTTCTTGGATCAGACAATGGGAATTAAGTGGTGGTGTTTCTGGGGGGCTGTTGCTGCCTGCCCCTCCTTCCTTCTGGCTGGGCTTGGAGGCAGCAGGCAGTTCCTCCTCAGGGAGCCCAGGGCCACAGGGCTCCTTCCTAGGATGTCACATGAAGGGGAGGTGTAGGGTTTTGGGGGCTAATTGGTCCACGAGTGTGTCCCAGCTGCCCACTATTTGCTCTCCACATCATGGTGGAGTGTCTGGATTTCCCTATTCACCCCCCAAGCTGCTGCTATCGTACCCCTGCTCAGGGAGATGAAGAACAAACCCATCTTTCTGGGGCTGCGGGGTGGGGACCAGGACACCGGCACTGAGAGGGTCGGTGATGCAGCCATTGTCGAGCATTCCAGTACTGGTCAGAGGGGATTGGTGGCCCAGGCTGGGATTTCTGGGGTTTCCACAGTGAGAAAATCATCCTGGTCCCTCCTCATCCTCATGTCCCTTGAGCACCGCTGGACAGCCAGTCCCCAGGGCTGGATTTGCTACTCCATTTCACAGTTTGGTGATTTTTTCAATGCCATAGGGCTGAACAGCACCCTGGGGAGCTTATCTGAAGCTGAGCACAATTTGCACAGGGTGGGGGATTCAAGCAATGCCTGCAAAGAAAAACTGGCATGCTGAAACCCCAGGGCTGGGCAGGACACGAATCTGCTCTCGCTGGGCTTTGCCTCTGACCCCCGCGTGTCTTGAATTGATTTGGACCCCACTCCAGAGCGCATCCATAGGGGTGGGAATGGTCCAGCATATCTCAGGATGCCCTGCACCTCCGCAGCCCTCGGGCCCCCTAATGAAGCATGACAGATGAGCTTCATGTCGCTGCTCCCTGCGCTGATAGAGGGAAAACCCATGGGCTGGGAGCCAGTTTCCCCAGACCGTTGGGGAGAGGAGAGCTGGGGCTGGAGAGATAACGGGAAGCGTCAGTGCCAGGGCTCAGGGTGGGGGTTTGGTGCTGCAGCACTTTGTGATGCCAGCTATGGGGGTGCTGCTTTGCAAATACACAGAATGGGGCTATGCAGGCTGCTGGGAATGGTTTTCCTCCCCTCCTTCATCACCTGGGGAGATCTGCAGGGTGCTGGGTGCCAACACAGGGTGCTTTCCTACAGCTCCACATCCCATCAAGTGGCTGCCCCAAAAGGGCCTGAATAGCAACTGTGAATAACTGGTGGTGTGACTTGGATCATCTTTTCCCCCCCTACTGCTTTCCAGTAAATCACTTCCAAACAGACATTTTCCACTCTCTGGCCAGCTCTGCAGATGATGGCGTTGGAGCCATTCAGATGAATTATTTTGGATTTTTGGGTTTTCTTCTTGCTGAATAGCTGTGGATAAATGATGCTGGATGTTTCTTCTAACATCCCAGAGTGACCAGCTTGAGGGATGGTGATGGAGCGTTGCGTGACATTTGGGTTTTCTTTGAGCCCCAGCTCCATGGGAGAAATTCAGTCTACTGGCCTGTACTTTGTATTTGTAGAGTCAAATGAATAGGAGGCCTTCCGAAGGTGGAGCAAAGCCAGAACGGGAATGGCAAAGGCTCAAAAAATCTGATGGACAATAGAAAGTGGTTTAATATGTTGTACATTACAGGACAAGTGGGTGTGTGTGAGATATTTGAACCTTTGGGCTAGAGTTACCCCCTTTCTCTTGGGCAAGCTCAAATCAGCAGTGTGCTAAAGTACCCTTCAAAGTCACTTTCAGACAAAAAACTCTACAGACTGCTCCATTCTGGGATTACCTCACCAAAACACAGCCTTTTCCATCCTGGGTTTCTAGGAAATGCATTCTGCTGGCCACTTGCTGACGGTTCCATGCAAAGTATCTGCAGCATCCACAGGAGAGACGCCTCAGGGAGCTGGTAAAAGCAGCCAGGGAGAGCTACATTTGGGATAGGTTTTGCCAAAATAATTTGGAAACCTTGGCATTGGGCTGCATGGGGGCAATGGTCCAACATCCCTGGGGCTGTCTGAAAGACTGATGAGGATGACAGCAGCTGAGAAGGACACGTTCCTGCATCCCTGTGCAGCATTTCTGCCCCACCCTTTGCTACAACACAGGCTATGCACAGCAGCATGATCTGCTGCTGCAAAGACATGAAGAGTCCAAGGTGAGGATGATGAGAGGTGCCCAACCCATGAGCCAGGCACAGGTGATACAGAGGAAGATCAGCAAAGGGTGGGGGCACGGCCGTTGTGAGACACTCAGGCACCGCTCAGGGAGCTGGAAGGACATGGGGATGAACCAACTTCCAGGAGAATTTACCTGGGATTTATCCAAACTCTCCATCACATGGATTCAAGTGTTCAGCTAACAACTCCCTCTGGCCAAAACAGATGTCAAGAGGGAGCCACCATGACTTTCAGAGAGACACGAAGTTCAAGGACCCTTTTGACCCTGGGGATGACTGGAGAATGATTCGGGGCATGTTGCCTCCTTTATGGGCCAAAGCAAGAGTCACACACAGTGGAGGTCACTCCTGGCAGCTGGAAACATCAGAAGAACAAAACCACATGACAGAAAAAGGATAAAAGACAAACGACAGTGCAGGGATTCATGTCAACAGGAAACTAATGCCTGCCACAGTCAGGAGAGCCAGCGGAGTTATTTGTTATGAAGAGCTGATTGCCGAGGAAGAGGTTGGGAAACAAACCTCCCAGCCTGAGGCTTCAAGAGCTTAATTGACACCAATTCCTGGAAAGAAGGTGAAGAGGGGGCAGAAGAGCCCTGTAGCAGGCTTTGTCCTGCGGCACAAGCCTAGCAGGCTCCAGTGCACCACAGCTGATGTTAGGCACATGCAGCATGGAAATGAGATGTGATTTCATAGCTGTAGGGCAACAAAACCTTGGCTTGACTTCTCAAAGGAGGAGGTAGCTCACTCGGGCTTTGTGTCTCTTACCTGAGCGTAGCTATCTCTTGCAAGCTAGGATTTATTCCAGCTGCAGGGATGTTTCTTGTAACCTTTGGGCATGAAGGGCCAAGCTGAATGGTTGTGATAGTCTTGAATCTTGGTCCCTGGCTTCATCCCGCTTGACCTTGGCTATCAGGAGGAGAGCACCAGCCACACAGTCCTAAGGTCGATGGCTCTCACTTTAAGTAAGGACACTCACCTTGGCACCAGTGCTTCTCGCCCAGAGCACCCAGCTGCATTTCCACACCAGGTTGCCTGACCTTCCCTTGGGGTTACCAAGACAAACATCCCACTCTGAAGATGCAAGTACTTGAGCCTACAGCCCGACACATCCTTCATGGCCCTCAAACTCTATGAAGATACTGAAGTGCTGCTTTGTGTGTTCAGCCCTGGGCCCCCACGTAGCCCTCCAGCTCTGATACCGGCTGTCATCCCTGTTCTGCCCCGCAGCTGGTGGGAAAAAGCCGAAGACACCTTCCCAGGAAAGGGTGATGAGGCTCTGTTACGTACAGGCTCAAAGGGGAGACAAAATCCTGGGAATTCTGACTTCATTCATCAGGAGTAGACATTGCATCCTGCTGAGATGGAAGGCAATGCAGGAGCAAAGCAGTGGGATTGCACGGGTGGAGTTGCATCCTAATGGACATAAGCAAGTAGTATTTTACTGCTGGGCAGTGAGGTATGGAGATGCTAAACGATCTTTGCAAGATCACAAGACGGAATTGCTACAATCTAGAAAGACTAAACCTCCACATCTCAAGTGCCTCTTCAAGAACTTCATCAACATTATTATTCATCCTTTCATTACAAGGATACTGAACGACTCTACACATATACCAGGTGATTGCACATTTGTCCAACATGTAGCCACGATAGCTTCATTACTCTGCGTATACACTCAGAAAAATAAAAAAGCCAAGTAATGTGGACATTTCCGAAATGACAAAATTAGGGAAGAACGAATGTTGCCAGGAATAATCAAGGAAGTGGAGTTACCCAGCACGTTTCCTTTGCGACCTTCACTTTGCTGGGAAATGATCGTTTGTGAAAAGTGAACCTTGGCTACATCCAAAAGATGCTTAGAGGTGGAAGGGGATAGAGACACATGGAGAAAACCACCCAGGTGGTTCAAACCTCTCTCACCTGCTGTCATGCACCGCCAGAGATGCAGGACCAGGCAACAGGCAGCTCGTGGTGCTGGTCAGTCCCTGCCTGAGTTTATTTCTAGCGGTGCATTTTTTCAAAGGGACTCAAGTAACGCTCCAAGTCACTTTAGGGTTGTTTGTGAAGAGCTCAGAGTAAAACTCAAGGAGAAGTAAAGGGCTTGCAGACCCTCTGTGAAGAGGAGCAATGCCAGTGGCAGTGGGCTGTAAAGGAGCACATCAGGCGTGAGGTGTTAGAGAGGCAAAAAGTACCATGAGGGGGAAAGCCAAGCATCTGCATTTCTCTTTTTTCGGGGTGGGGGGGGTGGGGGGGTGGGGGGGGTTGTCTTTTGAAACTTCTCCCTTGTTAAGGAAGAAGCTGCAGACAGGGAATACTGAGACCCAAGTGAACTGGTGGGATGATGGGGGCAGAGCAGGGGCTGCCCACCACCGGGTCAGAGCAGATCGCTCTTGGCTGTGCTGGAGCATCTGAGGAAACAGAGCTTTTGTTTATAGGAGATGGGGGGAATTTCTCTGCCTGTGTATGTGGAGCCGGGCCGGGCGCTCAGTCACGCTGCTTTTCCTCCTCCAGTCACCCAAACGCACAGGGCAGGTTTCCATGGCCGGTCACCCTGGAAAGAGCCAGTCCGACCGGCTTGCCGGCAGACCTGCAGCAGCCAAGCAGGAAAGCCAGCTGGTTTCAACAACTGCACATAACAGTTTAAACCCCCCAAAAAGGTCATGAATAAAAAAAGGGGGCAAAACAAGTCGAATAAACCCACAACAGAGAAGGAGCCACTCAGGTTCATTGCTGATTTCCGAAAGATGCCCGTTGAGCCGTTTCATCGGAAAATCATCCCGGTTTCTGCAGAGTGGAGGCAGAAGGAGCGGCGGGCCAGGAGCTGTGCTGCAGGCAGATCTGGTAGGTATCATCCCTGTCCCGATGGAAGCGGCTGTGCGTTTCGGCACCTTATTTGGCTATTGTTGCTCGTAAGGAGTGAGGACTTCTTGCAAACAGTGGGAAGAGCCCCGGGGATGCTTGGCTGCCTCTGACGCAAGAGTCACGGCGGCCGGTGCATTTTTGACCTTGCTTTGCCTCTCGAGCCAGCATCAGAGCTGACGCTGCCTGCCTCTCCGCACACCCACCGCCCAGCAGCGGCACTGGGAGGAAAGGGGAGCCCCAGGAATGGCAGCGCCCAGCACCAGCTGGGATGGAGAGGGCAGAGAGAGTGGCTTTCCCCATCCTTAGGGAAAGAGAAACTCTGCAACTTGTCTGAAGAGCACAAGAAGCCAGCAGCCTGTACCTCACAGCATGCCATCAGCTGTACTAAAAGGTTACGAGCTCCGGCGGAGCCGTATTGAATTGCATCAGCTGGGAACCTCATCCAAAACGTTCGGGTTGAGAGTAACCCTTTCTATTTATTGCCCTATTGTTTTACGCTGGAAGAACACGGTGATACAATCTGCAAAAGCTTTGTTGTTACAGACTGGCTTTCCCCTGCCCTCCCAAACCATCACCCTGTGAATTATGGTCCAGTTTCCAAGTTTGGGGGGATGAAATGGGGGTGACACTGACAGGGCTTAAGGCCCCAGGAAGATTTGGGGGGGTGGAGTTCTGCTGCCCATCCTCCCATCAGTCAGGGCGATGTTACCCGTTTCCCTCTGGCAGCATTGGCCAAGTTAGCCCAAATCCCCCGCGCTGCTCGCGGGTAAAACCTGGTTTATGCTGCCCAGAGCAAGCTCGGGAAGTTTTTTATTAATGCATACGGGAAAACAGAGGAGGAGCCCTTTGTAAATATCTCCATTTTAACAGCAAAAGCAAAAAGGTGGCAAAACCTTTATCATCCCCATTAAGAAGTTTTTGTTGCCTCCCCGATGGCAAAGCTCCCACTGCCCTTTGCAGCACAGGACGTGGGAATGGTGCTCGTGGAGAAAGCCCTGGGCTGGCAGAGCCATCCCAGAGGCTGGCGGGGAAGGCACGGTGGCATCGGGATGTGGCATCCCACTGCCTGGCATGGTAGCATCAGGATGCGGCATCCCAACACCTGGCATCCCACTGCCCATCATGGTGGCATCGGGATGCGGCGTCCCACCGCCTGGCGTCCCACTGCCCAGCACGGTGGCATCGGGATGAAACATCCCACCACCTGGCTCGGTGCTGGGGACATCCCGCCCACCACTGCCGACCACCGCGCTGGCCCTCGCCACGCACCGCCTTCCGAGTGACGGTTTTTCAGGAAGCCCGGCGGCCTTGGCGGGATGTATGTATCATTGGGTGGGGAGCTACAGGAAGCAGAGAATTTTTCTTTTCTTTTTTTTTTTCTTTCTCCATTTGTGCCCGTTCAGACCCTTATTTAAAGACAGTTCCCATTTCCTAGCTTGGCTGATGATGAGGATGGAGGGAACCAGCATATCGCCCAGCCTCAGCGCGGGCACAGCATGGGCCCTGGGCTGCGATGACTGAGCTAAGGGCTTTGCTGAACGAGAAATATTTTGTTTATGAATTTAGGGCTTTTAAATGGGCAGCGTTAAATATATATATATATATATATATATAAAAAAAAAACAAACCCAACAAAAGAAACCAAACCCTGAAGGCAGCAGCAGGGCGGGCAAGGCTGCCACGGAAAGGCGCTCCAAGCACTCACGCGTGTTTGAGACCCGGGGCTCCCACCGGCCACAGGGGCCGCTCCCCGGGCCGGCTCAGCGAACCGAGCCGAGCCGGGCCGGGCCGGGCCGCCCCCCGGAGAGTCCCGGATGTTGGAGCGGCCCCCGCTTGCTCCGTCCTTCGCTTCCATAAAAGGCCAAGGGGCCCGGCGGCGCGGGGCGCGTTTTTCCTTTAATTATTATCCCCCTCCTCCTCCTCCTCCTCCCCCCCCTCCCCCCTCTCCCTCCTCCTCCCCCTCCCCTCCCTCCTCTCCCCGCCCGCCCCTTCTCTCCCGCGGCGGCCCCGCAGGCAGCGGCTGGGGGCGGCGGGCAGCGCTGCACCCCCCGAGCCCGCCCCGCCGCGCCCCCAGCCCACCCCCCGGGCGCGGAGGCGGGCTGTGCCGCGCCGTGCCCAGCCGAGCCGAGCCGTGCCGGCGGGCGGGCGCTGAGGCGCGGCTGGGGCGCAGGAGGCCGGGGCCATGGCGCTGGACGGGATCCGCATGCCGGACGGCTGCTACGCCGACGGGACGTGGGAGCTGAGCGTCCATGTCACCGACCTGGGCCGCGACGTCACCCTGCGGGTCACCGGGGAGATCCACATCGGCGGCGTCATGCTGCGCCTCGTCGAGAAGCTGGGTGAGTCCCCTGGCACCCCCCCATCCAGCCCAGCACCCAGCACCCTGCCCCAGTGCTGTTCCCCAGCACCCTGCCCCAGCACCCAGCACCCTGCTCCAGCACCCCGGCACCCAGCACCCTGCTCCAGCACTGTGCCCCAGCACCCAGCACCCTGCCCCAGTGCTGTTCCCCAGCACCCTGCCCCAGCACCCAGCACCCTGCTCCAGCACCCCGGCACCCAGCACCCTGCTCCAGCACTGTGCCCCAGCACCCAGCACCCTGCCCCAGTGCTGTTCCCCAGCACCCAGCACCCCAGCGCTCCAGCACCCCGGTACCCAGCACCCTGCCCCAGTGCGGTGCTCCAGCACCCAGCACCCTGCCCACCTTAGCACCCATCCTAGCACCCTTCCTGCCCCAGGTCCCAGCACCATGCCGGTGCAGCCCCTGCCATAGCACCCCATCCCAGCCCTAAGCTGCCCCTGTCCCCCGTGCGCCCTCCCAGCTGCCCCCAGAAGCCCCCAGTGCCATGGGTGGCAGGACCCCCACAGCCCCCACACTCCCAGCCAGCGCCCTGGGCTGCGTTTCCCAACTGCCTCGGGCCAAACCAGCCAAACTTTCATACGCTGGGACCCTTTGCCTGCTGGTGGGGTTCAGCCCCCCCTCCGTCGGCCACTTTGCCAGCGGGGTTTGATACAGAGCAGGGTTTGATACAGAGCTGGGAAGCGTTTTCATTTACAGGGTGCTGGAGGGGGAGCGGGGCAGGTTTTTGTGGGTATTCTCCAGTTTACAGAAAACAAAATGAAATCTGAAGTTAAAGCTGGTTCAGCGCTGCTTTGGATGAGGAAAGCACCTCCAAGGGCCCTTCGCGAGCATGGGGTGATTAACGGGGTGGTGTGGGTCGGGATGGGGGGTTTGGGGCTGGGAACACCGTGGTGTCCGGTGGCTTTGGGTGCGTACCTGGACAAAGAGCCCGTTTGTCTGGGACGCGTGGGAACGCACGGCCGAAGCCGCTGGGATGGCTTTGTGGCGGAGGAGCCAGCTTGGACGAGCTCCCTGCCAAAAGTGAGCCGCTGACCCGCTGGCCCTGGGGAGCTCAGCCCCGCCAACCCCCCCCCCCCCCCGTTTTTTTTTTATCAGCTCTTTTTATATCAGCTCGGGTGTGTTTACTCAACGGTATAGACTGGGCTGATGACTGTAACTGCTTAAATGAAATATTAATTGCAAGGGCCCCGCGCGTGCCTGCGGCTGTGGGAGTAGTGGACCTGTCAGCTGTGCCTGCAAGTCCCGGTTGAGTGCAAAGCCCTCGTGTGGCTTTGAAAATACCATCTTCCACCATACTTAGGTTTTGATTTATTAATTATCTGAAGTTACAGGAAGGAAGAGATGGATATAAATATGCTTGTTTCGAAAGGAAGCAAGTGCTCGCATCAAAGGGTCTCGTGCTGGAGATAGCCTTGACTCTCCAAAAACTTGTTTGGTTTGTGTTTGGTTTGGGGTTTTTTGTAATTTTTATGCTGGAGCTGCAGAAAGATCAGCTGAAGTTGAGGAGTCAGTGGCTAGGGGGAAAAAAAAAAAAAGCTTTCTAGAAATGATAAAAACCCCAACCTGTTGATCACAAATGAATAAGCGATGCTCCCCTCAGTTCTGAGCTGAGCTGGGTGTTGGGGCCAGCAGATGCTGAAGCAGAGCTGGGGCCAGCTTGTGTGCAGAAAGCTGGGCGCATGCACAGGGACAGAGCCCAGCGAGGACCTAAATTAGCGCTTGATGTAATGCACAACACTCCCCCCCCCCCCGAAATGCGTTTGCCCAGATCCTCTCCACTTGTTAAATTAGGGATTGTATTAGAGGGAAGGAATGCAGTGGCTGCAGTGCTGGCCCCAGCGGAGGGAGTGGGATGCTGCTTCCCCGGGGGCTCAGCCCCTGTGCCCCCCTCCCTGGGATGGTTGAGACCTGCAGATATCTCCGGCTATTGCCTTCCCTTTCCCCTTGGCCTTTGTCAGTGAGCCAAGCTATACGTATGTAGTTCCTTTTCATCTTCCTGCATGTGAGCTCTTCCAGCCTTCTCATTATTTTTATGGTTCTTCTTGGAGCTCCTGCCAGGCTATTGGGGTCAGGTTTAGCAGAGCAGGGTGGGCCAGGGCTTGCTTCTTACCCTTGTGTGCCTCCTCAATGCCCTCCTTCATCCAGCCTCTGCTGCTGCTTTGTCTCCAAATACATTAATTTTGCAATTTTTCCATGTTGAAACCATTTCTCTGTGTTTTTAACCTGTCCCTCCCCATCGTTCCTCTGTCCCTGCTGGTGTTTTTTAACAACTCCCAGCATTACAGAAATTATTCATTTGCAAAGCAGATTTTTTGCTGACAGTTTTAAGGAAATTTCTTAAAAATCAAGTTTCCTTGCAGCTCTGAGATCTCCTATGGACTGCTCCACTTGCACATTGCAGGGGGAGGAAGGAAAAGGGGTTTGTGCCTTGGGCAGGGGGTTGCTGGCTCCATCATTTGGGACAAACCTCCCATAGGCTTTGTGCTGCCAGAGGGCTGGGAAAGCAGATTTCTGTGGGCTGCCCAGAGTTTCACTGATATTTAAGGCATTGCTGTGAATTTGCAGCAAACTGGCCCTGCTCTGCTGGCAGGATGCTGGTTGGTAGAAGTTCTCCAACCATTAGTAAGCAGGGGGAAGAAATGCCTTCCCTTCTGCCAGCAGCAAGGAGAGCTTGGAAAAGGGAAAGTGTAGATTAACGGTAGTATTTTCTGATGCTCGTAGGAGAAAATGATTGCAGTAAATAGCCCTTTGCCTTGGAGAGGACTGGGGTGGCATGCTGAGAGCAAGAACACAAGAGAGTCTCTTACCTGCAGCCTTGCCATTAGGGATATCGGTAAATCTTGTCGATTCAGTTCTTGCCTGTGCAGAGTCGCTGCAATTGGCCTATTTGGGAATTGGCAATTAAAATCTGTCACTAATGCAGGCAGGGATTGGAAGAAACCCAAGCAGTAGATAGGGATTCTGGTTACTCAAGTGAATTGCAATGACCTGATCACTCCCCTGTTATTTATCACCCTGCTGGATTAAACCACTTGATTAATTAAACGTGCCCTGTGCTTGGCAGAGTAATCTCTGAAAAACAGGCAAAAAATCCTGCTGAGGTTTTAAGAGCAGTAGCATTTAGTTGGTCTGTGTGGGTTGGGGTCTGTACTGGAAACTCCTGGTGCTTACCCAGGGGTTTTTAGGAATTTTGCCACTATTGACTTACAAACAAAAAAATGAGGCTTAAAATCACTGGGAGTAGAGGAAGGAAGGAAGTGAACGCAGGTTATTGTTGTTGTCAACTTTAGGCTGTTTTAAACACATGCAAGAAAAAACCCTGCTTTTTTGAAATGCACAAATGAAACGGAGCTTTGTAGGGTAAACATTAAATGCGGGATTGTGTTTGGGCAATGCTCTGTACGGTAGTCGGAATAAAATAATAGCTCACAGAATCAGGGAAGGGGGGGACAAATGTTGGTTGGCAGAGGAATGGCTTCAGACAGTTGACCTAAATGTGCACTGAGCAGACTCAAAAAGTCTGTGGATAGAAGTTTTGCAGTGGAAATGCAGATTTCTCCCTAGGTGTCTTCTACAGGCAGCATATGCGTGGCAGCCAGTTCCAGCAACGGCAGCTCGCTGGGAGCACTGGGTGGAGAAGTGAGCATCTTTAGGGGTTTGTACCTGAAGAAAACTGGGAAGTGAATGAAACCAACCCAGCTAGGTTTGCAATTACAGCAGTCCTTCTGGATCAGAAGGTGTTAACACTTGCTGCATGGCCGAGCCAAGGCAGGAGGATGGCTCAGGTGCTGCCTGGTGGTGCGCTGGTGTCCCCATTTTATCAAGCCAGGATGGGCACACAGGCTGCACTGGGACTAAATGTCGAATCAAGCTCTCTGCCTTCAGAGAGAGCAGCTGATAATGCCAGGCACTGATGACATCTTCTGAGGCCTTGGGGTCTTCTGTGAATCACATCTTGGATAAGAGTTTGGGCAACTGGTTTGAACGCCATTGTTCCCCTTGGCAGCTCCTCCACTATCTCCTTTCCATCATCTGGGAGAGGGCGGGATGTCTCCTGAGGACTGGCAGGGCAGTTGTCACGTGCAAAGTGTTTTGATTTAGGTGACATAGCATATTGTAGCACATCAAGCTCTTTTCTTTTGCTGGTTTTAGCCTGCAAATGTGCCTGGGATTCACCTGAGGGGCTCTGTTCACCGTCGAATGGACTCTGCCTGTGCTCTCTTGCCAATGACTGCAGCTGTACTAAGTGCAAGATCGATTGAAAATATTAGTGTTCTCCCTGTAAAATCTCTTTTTCTTAATGGACCCCTTAAAGGGTTATGAATAAAACACCAAGGAAGTGCAGCGTCATTGATTTCCCCCGGTTTGTGTTTGAGGTTTTGCAGTGCTTATAAATGCTCCAAGCCATCGTAAGACTAGCCGGGGAAATTCTTTGCCTTGAAACTGGAATGAACTCTTTGAAACAGCTTAAGGCTATGTAAGAGAAATGCAGCCCAGTTCTATTGCAAACACAAGGCAGGATGAATCTGCAGTGCTGTCTTGCTGCTTTTGCTTTGGACTTCTGCAAGGAGACTTGCGTAGGGCCTCACTAGGTGACAATGTGTGCTTTGCTGTTAGAGGAGGCAAGAGAAATGGTTGGAGGCTAAAGAGAAATAAAGGAAGGGTTTCATTGTAGGCACGCTTTCCAGAAATACTTATTTGAGCATCAGTGCTTGGTGCCTGGAGTATGGTTGAGGCATTTCTCCGGTCCATGCTGCCAGGATGACAGCTGAGCATCTTCATTTGCAAGATCTGCAGATGCTCGCCTGGCTGTCAGTTGTCAGTTGAGATGAGAAGGATGTTTTGCATCAAAATCAGTGCTTGGTCCCTCTTTAGTATGGCTTTTCAAATACATGGCGTTCACAAGAGGACTCTGAGTGCCATTGAGTATGCTGGGATGCTTGCAAGAAGCTGTTTGTATTCCCTTTGAGGCGGGGTGGTGAGTGCTTGTCTCAAATAATGTGATAAATGGTGGCTGTGGTTGCTGCTGAGGGCAGCTTGGGCTGCTGCAGTTTGGGCAGGCAAGAGTCCTCTGATGCTCTGCACTGACCCTGCTCCAGTTTTCCCTGGGAAACCTCATCCCAGGTTTTTAAACAGCAAAACTTAGACAGCCGGCAGGAGGTGAGATGGTGAGCCCAGAGGCTGGAGAGGATCTGGCGTGGTGCTGAGCACAGAGTGCTCCTGCGCTAGAAACTGGCAGGTTTTTGGGCCGTTTTGAGGTGGAAGTGGTACCCAGGCAGCTGCTAGGCACTGCAGGTCAGGGATGCTCCCAGCAGAGATGCTCCCGCTTCAGCAGCGTCTTCAAGGAGACCGACGGAACTGCTAACATGCCCTGCATTTACATATTGCCACTTGATTAATACCTTTGCTAGTGACCTGTGCAGAGTCTTTGTCCTCCGAATAACACATTTTGAATAATACTTAAGTAAGAATATGTAAGTGGCTGTTAATACAGATACTCTCTGGCTGTGCACATTGATCTGTGCAGGGCTGGCTCTTCACATCTAACAGGAAGCTTCTACGTAGGCTCACACCAAATCGCAGGATCATGGCTCAGATAATGTCCTCTTTGTTAGCCTAAGTGGAATATTCAGCTGAACTGCCAATGACCAGAGGAATTTGGGGCGGGGGTAGGTAAAAGCCATACACAGGCAGCTCCAAGCTTCGATCACAGCAATTAGTACTTTTACCCACAGTGGTGATGACTCTTTGGAAAAAAAAATATTTTTTTTTTTATTCTTTCACTACAAACCATCTGCTTTGGCTCAAAAGAGTCCAGCTGATGACACAGGTCCCGGTCGGAGGGGGAAGAGAGTAGGGTGGGAGGCAGCGGTGCTGTTCCCGCGAATACCAGAGACTGGGTTTGTCATACCACAGACAGGAAATTGTTGGGTTTGCTGCTCCCACCCAGCCCAAATCAGTAGTTTCCTCTTCCAGCTCCCTCAGGTTTCGATTTGACATAAGGCGCGCGGGGAAGCCGGTGTGGGGAGCTGTGCTCATGTCAGTCCGGGGGAGCTAAATTGAGAAATCACCATGTTCACACACTTCCCTTTTGTCTTTCTGTCTGTCTTTCTGTCTGTCTTTCTGTCTGTCTTTCTGTCTGTCTTTCTGTCTGTCTTTCTGTCTGTCTTTCTGTCTGTCTTTCTGTCTGTCTTTCTGTCTGTCTTTCTGTCTGTCTTTCTGTCTGTCTTTCTGTCTGTCTTTCTGTCTGTCTTTCTGTCTGTCTTTCTGTCTGTCTTTCTGTCTGTCTTTCTGTCTGTCTTTCTGTCTGTCTTTCTGTCTGTCTTTCTGTCTGTCTTTTTTCCCTGTAGCCATCCTTTCCTTTTCCCCACCCTTCACCATCAGGGCTTGCATTTTGCCCAGGTATCTGGCTGAGTATCCCTTAACCATATAAAGGCCCAAACAAATTGCAATCAAAATAAAATCATAGAATAGTTTAGGTTGGAAAAGGCCCTTATGATCATCAGGTCCAACCATTAACCTACCATGACCAAGCCCACCATTAAACCCTGTCCCCAGGTGCCCTATCTACACGTCTTTGAAACAGCTCTAAGATGGCACCTCCACCGCCTCCCTGGGCAGCCTGTGCCAGTGCTTGGCCACCCTTTCAGTGAAGAAATTTTTCCCAATATCCAATCTAAACCTGCCCTAGCGCAACTTGAGGCCGTTTCCTCCTGTCCTGCCACTAGTGACCTGGGAGCAGAGACCAACCGCACCTCGCTACGCCCTCCTTTCAGGCAGCTGTAGGGAGCAATAAGGTCCCCCCTGAGCCCCTTCCCTCCAGGCTGACCCCCCCAGCTCCCTCAGCCGCCCCCCATCAGCCTTGTGCCCCAGCCCCTGCCCGGCTCTGGACACGCTCCAGCCCCTCGGGGTCTGTCTGGTGCTGAGGGGCCCAACGCTGAGCCCAGGGCTCGAGGTGCAGCCCCCCCAGTGCCCAGGGCAGGGGGACGGTCACTGCCCCGGCCCTGCTGGCCACACAGTTTGTGACACAAGCCAGGACGCCGTTGGCCTCCTTGGCCACCCGGGCACGGTGCTGGCTCCTGCCCAGCCGGCCGTCCCAGCCCCCCCAGGCCTCCCCCAGCCCCCTGCCCCCAGCGCTGCGGGGCTGGTGTGACCCACGGGCACGGGGCGGGTTGAGCCTCAGCCCACGGATCCAGCCTGCCCCGACCCCTCCGGCAGGTCAGCTGCGGGTGGTACCAGCCAGGCAGAGGCTGCGCTGCCATTCAGCGAGGCCTGGGCAGGTTCAGTAAGGGCAGGTGTCAGGTCCTGTGCCGGGGGGGAACAGCCCTGCTCTGCCCTGGTGAGGCCGCACCTGGAGTGCTGTGTCCAGTGTGAGCTCCCCAGTTCCAGAGAGAGGGGGAACTGCTGGAGAGGGGCCAGTGGAGGCTACAAAGATGATGGGGGGACGGGAGCATCTCCCTGGTGAGGACAGGCGAGAGCTGGGGCTGTTGAGCCTGGAGAGGAGAAGACTAAGAGGGGATCTCGTCAATGCCTACAAATATCTTAGAGGTTAGCGCCAAGAGGACGGGGCCAGGCTCTTTCCAGCGGTGCCCAGCACCAGGACAAGGGGGCAACGGGCACACGCTGCAACACGGGGAGTTCCACCTGAATGTGAGGAAAAACGTCTTTACCGTGAGGGTGCCGGAGCGCTGGGCCGGGCCGCCCAGAGAGGCGGTGGGGTCTCCTTCTCTGGAGACATCCAAACCCGCCTGGGCTGTGCAGCCCGCTCTAGGAGACCCTGCTTGAGCAGGGGGTTGGGCTGGGTGAGCTCCAGAGGTCCCTTCCAGCCCCACCAGGCTGGGGTCCTCTAACACTCCTGGCAACTTGGTGTCCTCTGCAAACTTACTGAGGGTGCATTAGATCCCCTCATCCAGATCACTGATAAAGTCATTCAACAGGACTGGTCCCAGCACTGAGCCCTGGGGGACACCACTTGGGACCAGCCGCCAACTGAATTTAACTCCATTCACCACAACTCTCTGGGCTCGGCCATCAGCCAGGTTTTTAACTTCGCTTTACCAGCGGAGAGTGCATCCATCCAAGCCACGAGCAGCCAGTTTCTCCAGGAGAATGCTGTGGGAAACAGCTTCAAAGCCTTTACTGAAGTTCAGGTAGACAACATCCACAGCCTTTCCCTCACCCACTAAGAGGAACAGTTTAATACAGCTATATAGAAGCCAGACACTTCCCAGTGTTTCCTGGCAGGGATTTCTGAACCCTCTTTCTGTGCTGTTATGTGTGTGACGGTTGCATTTGTAGCAGGCACATTCCTCCTCTGGCTACCAGAGTAAAATCATGCCCCACCTCTGATTTTTTTTTTAGTTTAGAAAAATGGCATTTAGTACTTGTCAATCGGCAGCTTGCAGACTGCTGTGGGTTTATGAGCAATTTCTTGCAACCCAGCTATGGGACATTGTAAAGAGCAAACCAGGAGCCTAGATTTTAACCCTTGGTCTCTGATTATGGCAGGATTGTGGATAACTGCATGAAATTATGGATGTTGGGAGTGTTTACTGAGTTGGGAAAGAGAAGAGAGATTATTTGCACTGCAAACTTCAGTCATTTCAACATCACTGGTGATATCACCACTGCAAGGTCCTGCTTTGGGTGTTCGGGGGATTTTTTTAAATTTTTTTTTTGTGTGTGTGGTGGTTTTTCTTACAGACAAGGAGAAGGAAGATGATATACAGTGCTTGAGGAGCTCTTGGCACAGACACACAGCCTAGCATCCAGCCCTGGGTGTGCTTGGGGGGGGAAAAGTCTTGTAGTGTTGAAACATCTTAAAGGAGATGCATTTCTTTGTTCTCATTCTGAAATGTGGATTAACCATTAGCTTAAAAATGGGCAGAGAAACAAAACTGAGCAAAGTTTCTTAGGTAGTGGGATTCAGTTGAGTGTTCTCAGTGGCTTTTATGGGTTTTCAGATGTTACAATTCGGAAAAATACTGAGAACCCCAAGTACTACAACTCTGCTCAAAGCCATTATTTCTCCATTCGGCAAGTAACTTAGTTGTCTTGCCCAGGTTTGCTTTTTGCACGTTGCTGTCGTTGTCCAGGCCGGAGCTTCCACTAGGTAGAACTGATGGGGCAGGGGAAGAAAAGTGCCCAGCAAACTAGAGGAAAGCTTTTTTCTATTTTTTTTTTTTTTTTTTTTGAGAGCTGTGCTTCTCTGCTTTTCTTGGGCTCAGCCATTTTCCAGTGAGGTTGCAGCAGCCCTGGGTGCAGCTCACACTCAGTGGCCATTGAAACATGAACCTTAATCTGGAGCTGTGTGCATGGCATGTCTGTGTGCCAGCATTCATCCCTCTCTTGCAGAGCAAGTGTGATCTTGGAGACCTCCAGTTTTTGGTAAAACGTGGCTGAATGTGGACAACAGGTTGAGAACAGCGTTGGGAGGGGATGCGCGCAGGCAAACAAGCACACCAGCAGTTGCATAAACCTTCCTCTTCATAATCTCAGCTGGTTTTTAGCTTGCAGAACAATTAGACAGCAACCAAAACCTCTTCTTGCCAATTAAACATTTAAAATCTCTTAACAGCTGATTATACATGTTTGTTTGGTGGTTGTTTTCTTTTTTATTTTTTTCTCCTCCTCCCTGCAGGCATATGTACTTTTGGAAGGGTTAATTGCCAAAACTCCAAATTCAATTAGAAAGTCAGTGTTTTATGAAATTGCCTGGAAAGAGCTGTATTGCTGTCTTGCTGAGCTTCCCTTCCTCGCTGATAATACACAGAGCTTTGCTTGACATGATGTCTGGCTTGAGAGCTGTCTGCAGCAGAAATTGTCCTTGCCGCCATCCTTCATGTCCTGCCTGGTGGCTTTTGTGCCTGAGCTTGGTGTGTGATGGGTGAGGTGAACCCAAACTCAGGTTAAGAGGTGTGAAAGCCCTTCAAAAGCGTGTTGCGTGCATCAAGTGATTAAGAAAAATGGTGGGGTTTGTCCCATGGCATCTCCCCATGGCTCTGCAGAGGACCTATGGCAGCTTCCCCCAAATCATGCTTTGTCCCAGGAGCTCACCCCAAAATGCATGCAAGGGAAGGCTGGTGGCATATGAAGTGCTTTTGGCTGCTGTTGCTGCCACAGAGGGGTGAGACGCTTTTCGCTTATTCTCTGCCTGTGGGGATGCAATTTGGGCGAAACCGGGACGGTTTGGTGGATCCCACCGGGTCTGCAGGAGAGGCACCAGCACTGACTCACAGGTTTGGTGTGGGGTGCAGCTGCCCATGGTATCTTGACCCTGGCAGACCTTTCCAGGGGGCTGAGCTTTTATCAGAGTGATGATCATTAGGCTCCCTTGTGGAATTGCCTGGTGAGACTGAAGGTTCAGATGAGAGGTTGGGAATTCAAGTTGCCAGTCCTCCTTTATCTGCCTTATGCATCAATGTCCTCTGGCTCCGTTATTTGGTATGATGTCTTTTTGGCATCCCCATCTTTTTGGACCAGCTCCCCTCTGTGTTGCAAGTTCAGTGGGGATGAGTCAGGATTGCAGGCTGCTGGTACCGTCACCCTGGGGCACTTTTCCTTTTTGGTGAGGGAAGTGTGATACATGGCGGGAGGGTGACGGAGCACCCAGGCTGGTAGTCAAGGCAGTTGAGTGCTCCCTGGAGAAGTGGTTTTCCTTCCTTCCTTCCTCTGCTGCTGTGTTTCTGTCTGATGCTTCCTATTTTGTGCTGGATGAATCATGGAAACCACAATCCTTAATTGAGTTTTCTCTGATTTCTTGTGATTCTATGGGAGGCAGGGAGCAGCCAGTGAAAGCCTCCTCTGGAGGGGTGCTTGATAAGTGAGGGGGAAACACTCAGCAGAATCGGGCTGTAAAGATCCTGTTTTAAAAAAAAGAGAATTAAAAAAGCCCGATAATCCACCTTGCTCTCCTTTATTCCTTCCTATAGGAAAATGAGCAAGCCAAATAGCTCTGAGGTGCTGGTGCAAGGATTTACATCAAGTCTGCACAGTCCTTGCAAAGACCTTCCTAAGCCAACTGATGCTTGTTAGCGTGGCCCTGTTGGGGAGCTGAGGTGGCCCCAGCTTTCAGCTCCTCTGGAGGGTTTTCTGATGTTTCAGCTGGGTTCAGCATCGCTGCAAAACAACTATCCCTGCTCAGGGATTTAAACGGGGTTGGGTATGGCTGTGCTCACAGGTGAGCAGCTCAGAGAAACCCAGAGACCCCCTGCTGCAGTAGATGCTAAAAAGTAGAATAGGGTTTATCTTATTTTTTTTAATTATATATCTATATATAAGAAATTTATGCATAAAACTATAATAAAAGTATGCTAAGTACCACCAGGGCAAACACCATATGCTCAGTTCACAGCTTGTGGTACAGATTGCCAGTGCCTTTTGTATTTGTGGGATAGCATCAGAGCCGTAAAGCAAATTTAAAGGAGGTTTTGCTGTTCTTTCTGCAGGCGAGTGGCATCCGTTCAGGGCAAAGGAGCTTGCTTGTGTGGCCAGCACGAGATAAATAATTTCAGCCTGGGGAGGAGGAGGCATTTATGTTTCAGTACTAGTAGTGCAAGTAGTAGATACTGCTCTGGCATCTTAATGAATTAAATTTCCAAGTGCTAGTTGAGTGATCCTATTAACACTGAAAAGAGCTTCCTTCCTAGAGTTGACTTTACAAAAAAAGTAACTTTCAGGCTTGTCGCGATTTGCTCTTCTCCCTGAAGCCTGCGTGCGGACCTGGCTCTGACAGAGGTGCTTGAAGGCTCAGTATCCCGCGGGTGGATCAGCTCAAGTGCGGAGAAGCAAAGCCCGGTGATGTCAGGAGCAGTATTTCGGGAGGGCATTTGGGTTTGAAGGACCAGCCTCATGCTTTTGATGCTCATTGATGCTGTGGGCTCATAAAATGTCCCTGCTCTGCACACGGGTTATAAAACAAACCAGTTGTAAAATTTCAGTGCCTTGTTGCTGGCCTGTGTAGGGGGTGAGCTCTTCAGGGCAGGGTGAGGGTTTTGAGCAACAAAAAGATTGGCCGCTGCATTTTTTTGTCACTGTTTCGGTGCTTCAGTTACCATCCCTGCCCCGTCGAGACATGGGCTTACCCTTGTAAACCTCACTTATAAATCAAATAAAAGGACGCTTCATTTTCCAGCAGTGCAGTAGCATGTTCCCTCATTAACAGAAGACACTCCATAATTTTTCAGAGCTAGGACACATTGAACATCTGCATTCAGCGTTGCGTCCTGATGTTCTCAGTGTCCTCCATAGGCTGCTTTGCTTTTTTTTCCTACCTCTTTTCCTTTTTTCATTGCTCTTGAATGACTCTCTGCAACTACATGGCGTGCTTTGACGTCAGGATTTTGTGGCGGTGAACCATGAGCGTGTCCCTTGGCACACCAGGACGAGAGGGAGGCCTCCTGCGCTGGGTCACGCTCGCAGGAATCACAGCATTGGGAACAAGGCTGCTTTTGTCCCTTTTTTTTAATTATTTTATTAATAAGTCAAACCTTTTCATGCAAGAAATGTTCTTCTTAAATTTAAATTCCAGCACAGGTCCACCCTGTTTTGGACACCTCTGTGGGGGTGTGCAAATGTTTTCCTGAACATTTTTTCTCCTGAAAACAAAGTGGGATAAAATAATGGTGATAGTTGCCATTGACAGATGTAAATAGAGGAGAATTTGAGGTACCACTTTATATTTACCCATGGATAAAAGCCCTTCTGCAGGTGGTTGCTGCAGATTGGCTGCTGTATACCATATTTTTCATAGCATGTGTCAAATATGTGTGGGGCATGCGATTAAAACCCCCTGTTAGGTATCATTAGTACCAAGAGCATCAGATTGTCGAAGCTACAGCTTTATTACAACAGTCTGATAATAATTTTATAGGATCTGTATCTCTGTGTTTCAAAGTATACTTTTTCAAGCATCATAACCAGAGGCTGGAAGGATTTTTGTTCCATTTTGAACTTTGCTCTGTAATTAAATCCCTGTTGGGGGGTGGAGGGAAGGCTATTCTAGTACACACCATACCCCAAAAGACTTAAACCTGCACTAAAAAATAGATTCTGCCCCACGACAGCAGCTGTGTCACCCAGCAGAACACATCAGCATTTCTGTTGAGCTCAAGATAAATGAAAACAGCTCAGTTCTTAATGTTGGGTTTGTTTTTTTTTTTTTTTTTTCCATAATTGTCCTGGAAGGAGTGGCCTTGGCATGTTTAAAGGAATCTGGGTTTAAAGAGGTCAGTGTGAGGAGGCTATGTCCCATCCCTCCACGTAGAGAACACTGTGTTCAGCTGTATAGATACGTGTGTGTATACACACATAAAATATAAATATACAAACACACAGCTATGTGTATACATAAATATATATATTTTAAAATTTGGGTTTGGTTTTTTTGCCTTATTTTTGACCACAACGGTGTTAGCTCAAAATAAGCTGGTCCACTCGCTGCATTGTAGGGTCGCAGGGCAGCTTGGGCACATCTCTCCCATCAAATCCCAGTCCCAGCAGTGGCTGGGAGGGTGTTCCAAAAGCAAGCGGTGATCCTGCAGCCGTCCCCAGGAAACCATGTGCGTCTGGATCCCTTCCACTGAGATGCAGAAGCTGATCCCTGCACCAGCATTTGTAGGTGGGGGAAGGAAACACAGCAGTATTTAATGGTTGTATCAGTAGTTTCTGAAAAGTAAATAATATTAATGACCATAAAAGCGGCTGCTGGCTGGAGCAGGACCTTAAGCAGCGCTTCTGGCTGTAAAATGCTTCTTTATTCTTGCCCTACCCTAGTGCCTCTGTCCTGCTCCATGCACTGGATTAGCCATTTTTGGGTACTTCTGAACGTTTCAGGAACATTTGCAATATTCTCTGATTTTTTTTAGTGATGTGAAGATAATGCCTTCAGACCTTATTGACACATGCCACTTGATAATACGTGGAGAAGGAAAAAATGCCAAAGCAACCACATGGTTATGCGCAATTATTTTTTGTGGGGTTTTGTTTTGGGGGTTTTTTCCCCTCTTTTTTTACTTTTAGTCTTAAATTGCTTTCCTTTTCAAGTTTTTAAATATTTCTGCCTTACTTTCAATGAACGGTGGCTGTGCAGTGCATCCTGAGGAGACAGGAGGGTGGAGCAGAGGGTGCATCCCCTCCCTTCGAGCTTGCCCAGGGCACGCAAGGCACTCCCCAACTATTTATTGCTGGAGGTCTCTTTTCCTTTGAAGGAGTTTTTCTTCCCCACTGATTCCCGATTCCCAAGAGGGGTGTGTAACCAGCCAACACCCAGCCTCTGGTTTGGAGAGCCCCTGGCCGCTCCTTGGGGCTTGCGAGTGCTGGATTAATGCGTTATCAGCAGGTATTTGAGCTTAAAGGTACTTTAAACACCCAGCTGCCTCTCAAGCTGTCTGCTGCCTGCAGTCGGGGTTTTAAACAAGCTGTCCACATCTATTTTTTTCAATAAAACGTGTGTTGCATATTCATTTAAAAAAATGCAACCCCCCCTTTTTTTTTTTCTTCCATCTTTTTTTTTCTTCCATCCTTATAAAAACTCTCGAGCGATTTCAGCCCGTCTGCACCAAACTCACTAAAAAGCTGGAACATTGAGGTGTTTTGTGTTGGTAGGTTGCCAAGTACAAAAATCACTTTTTGCAAGAGGAAAGGCTTGGCTTGTGAGTTGCTTTCGGTCCTTGCACTGTATCTTACATATACAGCATTTATGTGTGTATATGTGTGTGTGTGTATGACATATATACATAAATGCTGTATATGTAAGATACAGTGCAAGGACATATTTTTATATGCATATATTTTATGTGTGTATATAATTATGTATGTGTATATTTTATATGTGTATATATGTTATGTAAGTGTGTATATATGTATATTTATATCCATAATGTATTTTTTACATATATGTATGTGTGGAGCAGTTTGAGGTATTGTGTGGCTGTCAAAAAGGCATTTTTCGATCCTGACTTCTCAAGTGTGACTAGACGAGAGCAGGACTAGCCATCGTTAAAGCCACCCCTGGTGCACAGTCACTGCTGGGGAAGAGCCAGGACTGGGGAGGGCTGCTGTGTAATTCTGCTCCTATGGAAAAACAACCAGTGGGATGGATGGGCTTTGGTTCTGCATGTTTTGTACCGGAGGAAGATGGTCCTTTCGGATTGCTCCCGTGGGAAGGCTGAAGATTTGAATCCATTGCTCTAAAAGCCATCACTTATAATTAAGAAATGAACTGAAACCTCTGCTGTGGCTGCATCCGCTGCCCCTCCTAAAGTGAAGAGAATTGTAGGGAAGCCAGCTTCAGCTGCAGATCTTTGTTTCTAAAACTCAAACAAAAATGCACATTGTAAACCAGACAGGCTTGCAGAAGTTCCCTATGTACCTACTGAAGCTTATGCAGGAGCTTTTTATAATCTGCCTTCAGTGTTAGGGTGGTGGAGGTATTCGTGGGCTCTTTGCTGTCCCGTGGATTTAATCAGGGATGTGTGTGTGAAAGGGCAACTGGTGCTACCCCGGGGTAGCCTTGCCCAGAGGTAGGGACCGCCAATGCTGGAGTTTCCAGCTCTCCAAATATCAGCCTAGTGGAGTTTAACCGTGTTCTGGGGTGGGGAGGAAGAAAAGAGGTTTGTTTGGTCGTATCAGGGCTCTATTGTCCTGAGCGGTGCATGGAAGGAGAGCCCGTCTGCAATAGGGGATATCCCGAAATAACAAGGCAAATACAGTGTTTATGTAACGCTGGAGGCTTGTATCCTACTGCTAGTGAGTCGTAAGCTTGCCCAGAGAGCCTGCCAAGTGACAGTAATGCTGCTGAAGAAAGGAGATTCAATAGCTGCTGCAGAAAAGGAGCAGAAAAGGGACTTTAGAAAGCCACAGATCGGCAAAGGGAAAGTGTTTGGAGCAGCTGGCCTCTGGGATAAATGGGCCATCAGGCAGAGCGGGTGCGGCTGCCTCAAGGAAATTCAGCTTTCTTGCTGAAGTGGTAAGTGTGTGTGTGTGTATCTGTGCAAGAGCAGGCCCAGAATCAAAATACACTTTGTGTGCATCTCAGTTAAGGCTTACTTTCTGCTACTTTAATTCTAGATGTGAGTTCAGTGGTAGCTGTGGGAATGAAAATCTGCAACTGTAATTAACGCTGGACAAGCTGGTGTGATGTGACTGTGGCGAGGCACTGGCATGAATTCAAAGCTAAGGATGTTTGAAGTTTAAAACACTTTATTGAGCAGCCCTTCACCTCTTCTCTCAATGTTCTGTCCTCGCAGAGGTCTCTGCAGCTGTCTGGATGATTTAAGATGCCTCTTGCATTTGCAGGACAGTCTGAACAGCTTTTCAAGGTGAACAGCGAGCTTGCTTCGTGGGTTTTGCTGTACAAAATGTCCTCGGCATCACCCGTCTGCCTGTCTGCCTCTTGGTGAGGTTTTGGGAGGCAAATGCAAAACCAGGTTCTTCCTCAGAAAAAAAAATAAAAATCACATCTGGGTTCCCCAGCCCTCCTGGGCTCCCAGCAGCTGAGGTTTCAGGTCAGGCTGTGTGTGGGGGTGGAGGAAGCGGGGAGCGAGGTTTATTTTTGATGCCGGGAAGGAAGCCCTGTGCTTCCCTTTCCCGTGGGTGCTGCTGTTGGGGTTGGGCTCCTGGAGCTCCCTGTCCCCAGCCCGTGCTCCAGCTGATGCTGACAGCTCCATCCTCCACGTCTCCTCAGCGTCACCTGGCAGGTTCTTTGCTTGGAAGCAGAACATCTGTGGCAATGCTTTGCTGTGACCCTAGCAGGTGTGTGCAGCTCGTTTCCAGGGATCCCTCTGTGCTTTCCTTTGCTCGAGATGACCATGGTGGGAAGATGCTTTTTTATTGTACTAAGGACACCTAAATCCTGGTGTTCCTCTTCCTGTGCTGTGCCATAGGCAGGAATCAGCCTGATTTAGACTAATATGGGTGGATGTTCCCATCCCACTGAACAAGCGTGTTTCTTTTGCTGTTTACTTTGATTGAGATGCTGATGAATGCTTGCTGGCTTTGACCATTTCTGCTTTGCCTAACAGCATCGCTGTAAGGCTGGTGCACTTCATGGCTGGGAAGAGCAGCTCAGGGATGTGCAAGTTGCATTTCACAGCTCAGAGAAGCTTCTTGATCTGCAGACACCTCCACTGAGATTTGCAGCATGGCTTTGGACCTGTAGTAACCTTTTGAATTTGAGGTCTGGGATCTCTAAAATGAGCTTGCAGTGCTCGGTGACTTAACTGGGGTCTGATAAATAAGAAACAGCCAGTCCTGTGACTGACAGTAGTAAATCGGAAAAGACTGAGCTGAAATAATAAGCCTTGTCGTAAAGCTATAACCCCGACAAATCAGTAACTTGTGAATTGGGACCCTGGTGAAGATTTATAAACCTTTGATCAGATTTAACCAGGCAATTGGCATTCCCTGGCATGCAAGAATTGCTCTGAGCCCTGGGTTGCACCCACTGCCTTGCAAAGCACTGAAGGTTTCTTGTCAACATGTTAAACTCAACCCCACAAATCAGCTGCTAAACATTTGCCAAGTTCTTTTATATGTAACTACCCTGTGGGGCAGCCACGCCACAGACCTTTACCTTTCTGGCTATAGCCAACATCTCACTGTTAATTCAAAGTGTTAATTGCTCTCTGGCCAGAAGACGATGCTGTGCATATTTGTGCCATGGCCTGAAAGGTTAATCTGCAGCGTAAACCCAAATCCCCTTCTGTTAGGCAAAAATGTTAGTGATTCAAAATGCCTTTTTCTTCCTCCCAAGACTTTCGGTGCCAATTTGTTCAGCTTTCAGTAGGGCAGAAGTTGGACTTCATTACCAGAGTCCATTGTAATGATTTCTCAGATTTTTTTGAGAGTAGCCAAGGCTTGTGCAAGTTTGCATGCTTTTCTATATTTGGTTTTGTTTAATTTGATTGTACAAAGCTGTTGAAAAGTCTAGCTGAACGTTTCCACTTTCTGGCTGCGTGATTATGCCATTAGACCAGGAGTTCAAAGAAAAAAAAAAAGCTTCTGCTGGGTTTTCTCAGTAACCCGGAGCTTGAGATCCCATTTTCAGATAGGGACAGAAAAAAGTTCATTTGTCACACTGTTCTCATCTTTCTCATCTTGATTAAGTTCAGACGTGGCTCATGGGGATAATCATGATGTTGGTTCTGGAGTACATTCCTCAATACCTTCAGCCTGTTTGATGGTGGGTCTCCTGGGGCTGTGCCCCCTGGACTCGGCTGTGTTTGCCCTTGGCTTTCTGGCTGGTGCCCTGGGATGCACGAGCATCGCTGCCGAGGGGTGGAGAAAGGAGGCGTTGTGATAAACATCAGGTGGCAGTTTTAATTTGGGTGAAACTGATGTTTTATGGTAGGAATAGAGGATCACAAGAGGATCTGGAGCTGAAAACTGAATTATTGTATCACTGGTTTGCTTTCAAGCTTCTTTTTTATTATGAAAATTAAAATAATCTTCATACAAAGTCCATAAGCTCAAAACTTAATGGTAACTCTATCACTTGCAGTATCAAGTATAGAAATGTCCCTGCAGCTTGTCCTGCAGCCTCTTGAGGTCCTTGTGTGCTTGCCCAGATGACAATCTGCGGAAACTTGGGATTTTCATTTGAAATGAGAGCTTTGGCTGTCGGCATCGGTGCTGACACACCCCCCACACACACACCCTCCAGTCTGTATTTTTGGAGACAGAGGCTAAACAGAGCTTTGCAAAATGTAGCTGCAACACCTGAACCATTCCCTTCCTCCTGTGTGGTGGGGGAACATTGCACGGTTAACACTGGCCAGTGGTTGTCAGAGTGGAAGATGCTCTGTGGGAATGCTAGGGGGCTGTGGGGAGAGCAGGGCAAGTATTAGCAAAAAATATTCCAGGTATTAGGGAAAATACTGCGCGGTAGCTGTCTTTTGGAGTTACGACCATGCTTTGGTTCCCCAAATGCTTCCCATTTTGGACATGACCTTCAAAGCCCCGATGGTTACACCCCTGCTGGAAGGAGACGTGGCTGTTGGGTTTTGCACTGGTTTTCCTTTGGGAAGTAACTTTCCATTTGATTTGGGAATCTTCCTGGGGTTTTTTCTAGATACTGAAAAGACCTGGAGGAGACACAGTGTTTCTATTTAATTCTTCTTGCAAACCTCATTCTAGTTCTGCTTTCTGTGTGTGCTGAGGTGGCTGCACTTGTCTTCGTGTAGTGCAGGTGTCTGATATGGTGGGGAAGGGGAAACCCAAGAATTGAGGTTAACCTGAAAATCTGTGCAAAATCCCTCCTGGGGAAGGTGTCAGGTCATTCATGACCCCCTTGGTTTCACACTCCAGCTTCATCACCGTCGGGCTGAGCGATCCATGTACACGTTGTGTCTCATTCTTACTCCTCTTGGGTTCTTCCGTACTTTCCGAGGTGGCTTCTGGATGCTACTGAATACAAGCAGTTATTTGTATCTGAAGAGGGCCGTCAGTGGTTTTGGATTGATAGTTGCTCTTCACTTAAATGCATTTCAACTTCAGCTTTTGTCTTTTGAAGGCTAATTCTGGTCCTAGTTTTAACTGGTAAAATGGTTTCTTTGTTCTAGATGTTAAGAAAGACTGGTCGGATCACGCGCTGTGGTGGGAAAAGAAGAAAACTTGGCTCCTTAAAACACACTGGACGTTGGACAAATACGGGATACAGGCTGATGCCAAGCTCCAGTTCACACCTCAGCACAAGCTGCTTCGCCTGCAGCTGCCCAACATGAAGTACGTCAAGGTGAAAGTCAACTTCTCAGACAGGGTCTTCAAGGCAGTTTCTGACATCTGCAAAACGTTCAGTAAGTAGCAAGTACCGAAAGCCACCGGTGGGGAGGTTGTCGTTTGCTTTGGCTCCTGCCTCTGCTTCAGTGCACGTGCTGTCTCATAAACTTACTAAATCGCGCGTATTTTCCAGCTTCAGACAGCCAACAGTCACTTGGGCACCAAGCAGCCTGGATGTCCGCTCTCTTTCCCTTGTGAATCTAACCTTTTATGTGCAGATAAATAATGAGACCAATTGTACCGGAAACATAAGAAGAAATACATATTCTGTGCTGAATTCTGTTCTGCAGCAAGACTGTTCTCGGTTTTGTCTTAGGCAAGGCAGTAGCAGCCCTGCTTTATGTTAAAGCTGCTGGTGTTGGGTCGTAATTTTTTTCAGCAAATTTATGTGCTAGATGAAAAACAAACTCTGAAGTAGGAAACCTGCCAGCTCCGTGGGTTCTTTCCAGTGGAAAATCATATTAGAGATTAAGTGATGATGCTTCACTGTAAAACTGTCTGGTGGAGGGAAGGAACCGAGTCTCCCTCTCTCCTCCTCAACTCCATGCTCCTTTCCCACATTGAGAAGAAGCCCCAGAAGAAAGGGTGGATCATTTTCTACCAGATACACAGGGCTTTTGTCAGGCTGCTGCTTTTGTGCATCACTTTTTACTCTCTTCACAAATTTCTCATTCCAAAACCCAGTGCTTCTTTCTCCACTCCCGAAAAAAAAGCCACCCAGGAGATAACTCTGCTCCAAGGAACTCGGATAAGTGCTCAGCACGGGCTCCATACTGATATCCTTCCTGGTTGCTCACCTCCGAAAGGAGCCTGCAACCTGACCTCAGACATAGTAAATCTATTTCTGCTCTCAAAAAGCAGCAGCTAGGGTTACTCTTGGCTGACCCAGTTGTTTCGTGAGGCAGGAAGAGCTCAGCTGTACGTGCGGTGTTACGGTGTGGCCACCAGTGCATCTGTGGTTAGGTCGGTATATATAGCTGATTATGAATCTTTGCTATTTCTTTCCTGGGTCTTTTTAAAAATATAAATATTGGGCAATTTCTCCTTAAAATAGAAAAGGCTTAGCCAGCGTTATTTCTGAGTCGATTTTGCTTCCCTCCCCCCAGTCTCCCACTGCCATTTTTACTGTCATGCTAGACAAGAGAGGTCACAAGCATCTGCTTGGTTGCTGATGAATCTTTCTAGCAGTGAGTCATGTCAGGAAATTCTGATACAGTTAATCACATAACAAGAGATCTTTCGCTGAGACCACTGAGCAATCAGAACCTTACATGGGTCTGAAGCAGCTATTTATTCAATTCCAGGTCCCTCAGTGTATTTATGAACAAACCAGCAGAATAATGCTAATATTTAAAGATGTGGAGGGGGAAAAAGCCGCTCGGATAGCTGCAGCCCAGCTGTGGTAGGGGCTCCCTGCAGCAGGCAGGCAGGACACATCTGTTGGAGATCGTTCTGACTTCCCTTCCATGGCATCCATACTGAAATAAATGTTCCCAGCTTTGGGGAAAGCAGGATTTTTGCTGGAAACTTCACTCTCCTGTTAGTGACTCTTACCAGCCCAAGCTGTTTGAGGACAGATGGAAAGTATGTGGCCGAATACAGCGATTAAATCTTGCTTAGCCCTTGTCTTTATGTTTACTGGGAGCCAGATGTTCAGCAGAGCTATGGGGAAGGCAGCCACATCAGCTTTTTATTGGCTTGAGGGGAGGGGGGATCAGGATGCGGGGAGGCGGCAGTGCTGGAGCTGGAGGGGCTGGGATGCTCTTTCCTGGACCGCAGAGGTATTTGGACACCTATATTTTTATTTTTAATTTTTAGGTACATGTGAAAGATGTAATATCTAACATACCATATATATTAGATATAATATACAGATGTATATTTTCTATATCTTTAAATATGTGTTCAAATACTGCTTTTTTTTTAAAAAAAAAAAATATATATATAAAAAATATAGGTGTCCAAATGCCTCTGTGGTTCAGGGAGGAGCTTCCCAGTGGAAAGAGATACATATGTGGTTTGGTGCTTGCCCCAGGAAGTTCTCAGTTCATGTGTATGTATGATCCAAAAGCTCCTCGGGGCAAACACCAACCCACTCCATGCACATGCCCATCACTGCCTGCCCTTTCTTTCTCTGCATGTGACCTTGGTGCTGTGCCATAGGTCAGACATGTCCTCAAGTGTGGGGTCCTGGTGCTGAGCATAGACGATGGAGGCAGGAGCTAATCTCGGCTGGGAGGTCACACACTTGCTGGGCAAGAGGGGCTGCTGCTTTCTACCATGCAAAATCATCCCGAGGGTGTCATGCTGAATTTGCACAGGACATTTCATTCCTGGAAGGCATGGGAGATATCTGCCTGCACCTCGGTGCCTGTGGCAGCTTGCCAAAAATGAGAGCAGCTGTAGGATGGTGGGGTCATCCTGGCTTGGGGAGCTTGCATTTTCCTTTTTTTTCCAACGTAACGCTTTCTCAGGGTCGTACAGACTGTGCTCTAACACTTTCCCAACCTACCTGTTTCTCTTTTCTGGTCCCACCCTCCCCCCAGATTAGTGTTTAGGCTGCCCCATTTTTCTCCATTTATATTCCCCTGCCCTCCGCAGCATCTCTGCACAGGCTGGTGCAGAGAGCACTTGTAACGTGTATTAATCATGCTCATTGTCTCCCCAAGAAAAACTGAGTAGATATTTCAAGGCACAAGGGGAAAGAAGTAGTCGCTGCTCTAACAGCATAGTTTTGGTCTCTGCACATCCCCTGAGTTCTAAAGTTAGGGTCCAGTGTGGCCAACATCCAGCCGACAAAACTGTGCTTGTGAGTTGCTCGTATTTTGGCTGTAAGTGTTTGCTGTCTTTGCCCCTGGAGCATTTAATTACACACTTCAGTAATTTTAGCGTATGGCATGATTAATGAGTAATTTAAGTAATTCCTCATGTTGCCGGGACTCTAGCTGGTTGCATTTATAAAACCCTCTATACACAGGCAGGAACACACTTGAGTGGATTATTTAGGGTTGTGCCTTATATTCCCTTTATATTGTACCCAGAGGTGTCCCCATTGCAGCGTACAGTTGCTTTTTAAAGAAAAGTCTCTATTCTTGTGCAGAGTGAAGTTATTGCAAAGGGCAGCTTTCGACACCGGTCAGGCTGCGGCTCCCGGGGGGCAGCTCGGAGGTGGCTGTGGGAAGATGCTGGAGCCACTCGCACATCCCTCGCTTTCTTGGAGGTCGTGCGAAGCCGGAAAAAAACACAATCTCATTCCCAGTCCCTGGATTGCAGCCCCTCAGTTCCCACAGGCACAGTCGGGAGGGTTAACAGCACGAGTTGACCCTGCCTGTGGTAGCACAGGCAGGAGTGGGCAGGAGGAGAAGAGCAGGGTGGTGGATGAGACGGGCAGCCCTCACCCGAAGGGTGGCCTGGAAGCCTGCCCGGGAGCAGCTGCTGGCAGGCAGTGAAGGCTTGAAGGGCCAGCTTTGATCTGCAATTAAAAACCAGAGAAAGAGAAAGTAAAACTTCACCTTTTTTTTTTTTTTTTTTTTTTTTGAGCAGCACGGGTTTGTGCTGCCTGCCTGCCTGCCAGCAGGATGTGAAGGCTGGGATGGCGTGCCCCCTCCTCTCGTCATCCCACTGGGGAAATATTTCTGCCCAGCGGACTGTCAAATACACAAATGCAGTTTGATGGGGCCGCAATCAATGCTTTACTGGTGTGGGTGGGAGTATCCGCATTGCAAAGTGGGATTTGGGGAGACAGGAGATGTGGCTCCATTGCAGAGCTCCCACTAACCCATCATCCTACATAATAATAACAAACAGAAAAATCCTCTTTTCCTCCACGATGGCTTCGTTTGATTCCAGGACAGCAGACGCCTTGCTCATGCCCTTAAGCTGCTCCCTCAGAGCGATCACTTTTCTCCTGCTGCTGCCTGAATTTTTTTTCCATGTGTCCTGGGAGCAGTAGGGGACTCCAAGGAGGATCTGCTGCTGCTGTGTGGGCATGTGGGAGAGGAAAAGCAAACAACAAGATGTGAGTGTGATGGTTTTTTCCCATGCCTTGGCGTTTCCTGCTGCAGCGATGTTACTTCTCGTGGGGAAACAGTGTGTGTTGTGGAGCTGCAGGGAGAGGAGAGATGCTGTGATGGCATAAAAGGTTGCATCCTTCTCTTCTGGCTGTGAAGATCTGGGACCTGTGCTACCTTCCAGCCTGAGCAGAGGAGCAGGGTTTGTCCTGGATGATGCTGGTGGGAGCCGGGAGGGGGATTTGGTGCAGGAGCTGGGAGGAGGCAGCTCTGGGAGGAAGCACTCCAAAATTCATGACTACTCCCTCCCTTACCCACCCTGAGGCTGTGGAAAAGGAAGAAATTCCCTTCAGGTTTTTGTGGGTTTTATTTCCCCAGAGGCTGGTAGGGCATCACACCCAGCTCCTGCCTAGTAATCCTCAAAGAGCTGAATGTGAATTAATCACCTGTTTTGGAAAACAAAGGCTGCAGAGCATCCTGTGGTGAGCAGCAGCAGTTTCCATGCCCGTATCCCCTCTTGCTCCAGTCCCCAGCTCTCCAGGAGCGAGGTGCGCCACGAAATGGGGACCCTTCTTGCATAAAGTTGTCCCATCCCAAGGAGCTTGTGGGGCAAGGGAAGTAGGTGTGGGGTGCGGAGAGTCCCACAAGGGTGATGGGCTGCTTCCCCTCACCTCTCCTGCCCCAAAATAATGAGGTGCCCATGTCTGTGTGACTGATGGGAAGTGACAGTCAGTCTTCCTGCCTTCAGCCTTCAGCCACCCAGCGCAACCCGAGATGAGATGATGGTGGCATTTGGGAGTGGCATGATGCAAGCCCAGCCCGAGGAAGGTGACACCATCCAGCAGTCTAGATGCCGAATGTGACCCTACCTTTTTTTTTTCTTTATAAATGGTCTCTGCTCCAGTACAGAACGTCCTCTGACTTCTGAAGTATTTGTAATATTTCCACACCCAGTTGCCAAAAAAACTTCTATAAAAAGCCACTGGTGGGGTTTTTTTCTTTCTTTTATTTTATTTTTTTTCCCCAAAAACTGAAACCCTTTGGTAGTCTGAGATGCGCAGCATCCCCAGGGCTCTGCCAGTGCCTGTTAGCACACAGAGCCACAGCCCCGGCATGGTTGCTTTCCAGGAGGCAAAGCTGCCTGGAGTTACTCCTCACCATTGCAAACCTCTTCAAACCCTTTTTTCTTCCTTCACACCCCGCTGGTAAAGTAGCATTTTTCCTGAACTAGTGGAGCTGAAATGGAGTCCTGGTAGATGCATGTGCGCATCTCAGGCAGGTACTTGGGAGTGACTCCAGCATCTCATGGTACAGCTCAGTAACGTCGTGAAGATGCTTGGAGATGGCATTTACATACCGGTGTGGAGACAGATACAGTGAAATAGAGATGAAGGGTTTGCAGCCTTTTCCTGCCACAAGCAGAGAGGTTTGGCAGTAGCACAGCTATTTCTAAATATGTCTAGGGGATGGGTGTGGAAGGAAATCTTACCATTTAGAGAGTCGGCCAAATTGCAGTGTACTCAGCTTTTTAAATGGTGAGATCCAAGTGTACTGCTGCCAACTTCTTCATTTCGCTATTTTCCTCTTTTATTGCTTGCCTATATTCAGCCGCAGCTGTTGCGTAGGATCCAGATGAATACCAGAAACTGGTGTAAGGGAAATAATGAGATTTAATTGCAAAGTGTCTGAAATGGAAAAATACTCCCCTTATTCCCCCCTCCCCAACCCAGCCACTGTTCTGCCTGTCGAGTAGCGTCAGGTTGCATGTCACCGTGTGAGTCAGTGAATTTTTTCTTCCTTACTCTGCTGTTGACAGCGACCCTTTAAATAGACTTTCATCCTGAAGACATTAGGAGATGCTGACAAACCCAGTGCCACTGCCTTCCTTAAGATTATTCCGATTGCTCTTTATGGTCTGATGCAGAGGGTGTAAAGTGTATTTTTTCTCTTGTTTGTGGTGCTTAATTTAATTGAGTTTAATTTGAGTTTAGCTGCAGTTCATATACTTCAGGGGCAAGGCTTGAAGTACTGGCTATATTCTGAGAGGCATCCAGATAACTAGAGTCAGGATTTTGTCCTACTTGCAGAAAAAAAACATGCAAACATTCAGCATTTGCTGATTTTGTCTCTCCAATGGCCCTTTTTTTCATCCTTGCAATAGTTCTCGGCTCCGTCACCACTGGCTGCTTCCTCATATTCCTCCTCCTCTGGGTCCGTCCCAGACAGTGGTGCCTGGTTTCAGCTCTGGGTACCACTTGCACAGATGGGATTTGTCAGCTGATGCAAACCCTGCTGATTTCGGGTTTTGGGTGGGTTTGCACATCGCTGCTCTGACAGCAAGTCAGCAAGTTAATAGGCACTTGGGTTTTCCACCCTGACGTAGGGAAGGCTCTGGCGAAACCCCTGCCAGGGTCAGCCCCAGTTTGGTCTGTGCTTGTGGCACGCATTGGGCATCTCAGGGGGCTTTACGCGATGTCCTAGCTGTGTGGCCTGGGGCAGCAAGTGGGGAACTTGGCTTTTACCCAGATAAATACATAAGCACCTGGGCAGCTGAAGAACCCATAATAAAATGTTCTGAATGTAGGCAGGTGTACAAACCTAGTAAACTGTGTGAAGGGGGTGAGGACCTGCTCCACCCTCCACCATCAGATACTGCCCAGTGTCCGGTACAAGCACCATCTTATCTCCAGGCTCGTCTAAAGTTATGTAAGCCTTTTTTTTTTTGCCTCTGGTCTGTTTTGCAAAAATTTATCTCAAGTGAATTTATGTTGAAGATAAGTCAGATATTCAGTTCTGTAAATTTACACTGTGAAACACGATCCATAGGATCACTTATTCCAAAGAAAAATACTTTTTTTTTTTTTTTTTTAAGTCTGAAATGGGAGAGAAATGGGACTTGAGGTCTCATTTTTCCAAGAATCATTGTAGTGATGCGCAAAGGCTGTAATTTTTATGAGTCATTGCTTCAAGACAGTGGTGATCCAGTGCAGAGATATCCCACTTCAAAACACATTTCCTGATGGAGGGTAACTGGATCAGCATTAAAGAGAGGATTTCCCCTAAATGCTGTCTGTGCTACAAGTAAAATTACGGAGTTTTTATGGTTCAAGAGCTAACCAGGCAAACAAGCCCTCTAGCCTTTTAAGGGAGCCAGAAATTGGGTAGAAAATGGATGCTGAGAGAGCTTCTGTGGAGCATTAATTTCCTTGTCTACCAAAACTGTGAAACTAGTGTGATTTCCCATAATTTCAATTTTTGGGGAAGTCAGTACATGCTCAGAGAGCCCTTCCCTTCGATGTTGTATTGTGTATGTAGGTGATGCAAGAAAACTACAAATCTGATTTCTCATGGGAGTGAGTGCCCATCCCTTGGGGAACAAAAATCATCACTGTGTCCCCCTGACCCCTTGGTCTGCTGCTTGGCAGGATCTGGGGACCTTGCATCTTGGATCGGGACAAAGCAGCAAAATCACCGCTTCTTCCACACTGAGACACATGAATTTCAGTCCCATCTCTGACCGTGACTGCTTTCCCATCACAATACACCTTGGTGGTTAAAGGTGCAGCAGCCACAAGATATACTTGGTGAATTTAGCACAAAAGAGCATGAATTATGAATTTCACACCCTGTAAGGCAGATGTGGTTTTTTTTAAAAGCCAGTTTTCTGCATGTGGTTGGTGCAGTGCCCTGTAAAGAAAGGAGGGTTTCATCCCAGCTCTGCTGTTCTTCTCTGGATGGGAGATAAATGGGCACAGCTGGGCTGGGGGAGCTGGGCAGTGGCTGGATGAGAAATGAGGGATTACACGGGGGGGAAAAAAGGCCAAGGGTTTGCCTTCAGCAGGAGACAGCACAGGCACGAGTAGGCTCTTGCAGGCAAATGGAAAAGAAGATGGTGTAGAGAGTAAAATGGCTTCATCCAACAGTTGGAAAAATTTCTCTTGGAGGTTGAAAGCCACCTTCCCGGTCATGTTTTTAAAATGCCTCCCATGAAATGCATGTATGTGTGCTCCTCTCACCAAAGGGCATTTCCCTCACTTGATAAAATCATAGACTCACAGAATGGTTTGGGTGGGAAGGGACCTTTACAGGCCGCCTAGCCCAACCGCCCTGCAATGAGCAGGGACATCTGCAACTCCACCAGGTCACTCAGAGCCCTGTCCAACCTGGCCTGGAATGTTTCCAGGGATGGGGCATCTACCACCTCTCTGGATTGCAAATCCCCTACATTTGATGAGGCCCTTCTGCTAGGACATGGACATGGAGCTCAGCAATGTTAGGGATCAGCTGCAGCTGGTTCAGCGTGGGCTAGAGGAGATGTCAAAATACAAATGGTTCCTGCTCAAATCCAGCTGAAAAATAGTTTTGGACTAGTTTTTGGTGGGCGCTCTCCCCTCTGTGTGGAGGACGCCACATACTGTCACAGATGGTTTCTGCTGGTGGCTGCCACCAGCAATGCTGGAGATGCTCAGTAAGGGGCCAGATAGCTGGGTTTTCACACACTTGCATAATAAATAGAAATAAAATGCTAAAAGGATCATTTACAGTAAATTCTAGTAGACGTTGCCAGTGCCATCTGTCTTGTGTGTACAGACAGGGAGTCTCTTTTAAAGCAAACACAGCCCTGGCCAACGCCATCAGTTGAAGAGTCAACACATCAGCCTTGTTCAGATGGTCACTTCTCCTGGTCCACCCACATTTCACTGACCCTTTTTCCTTCAAAGTGACCTTTGGCAGGAGCAGCCTGGCTTCAGCTGGAAAATGTGGCTGGAATAATTTACAAAGGATTTTGAGTGGGAATTTGGGGCCCTGGGGAGATGTTTTACCCCAGGTGAACAACTCTAGCAAATGGGCTCCTCCAGGTACAGTGGGACTTCGTAAAAAGCCCAAACCTGTATAAAAGACTTTATTTTTTTGCACCACTTGGATACTTTTGGATTCTTCTCTTCCTGTTATAGCCAGAAAACAGGGGCTGAGGCTCTGGAGCAGTTCCTTGTCCCGGTTTCCAGTTAACTGGAGCCCTACCATCTGCAAGCCCTTCCATCCTGGGATAGGCTCTGCTTTAGTTACAGTAACTAAACACCATGTTTGCCAAGACCAGCTCTATTCAAAACACTCTTTAAGACCCTTTGTATGCTTATTAAGCAGCAGCAAACATTTTTTTCATCAGTAGTTTACTGAAAGATTGAAACGTGCAAAGTTGCTTCTCAGTTTTTCTCTAATTCTGGGGTGGGAGGTAAAAACCACTGTCACTCTTCTGCTGCTTTTCTGCTCTCTGCTTTTTAGCATAGCCAGCTTTATTTTTAATTTCCCCTGCAGCCCTCAGTTGGCTTCAGTAGGTTTGCAAAGTCTCGGGAGACAAGGGTACATCCAGCAGACGGCTGTTTGGGAGAAATTTGCAGCTTAGCAATGGGAAACGTGCTCGGCTGCAGGGGAGTGGGGATGCTCTGGCATCGCAGGGATGCCACTGCCTTTGCCATGTCCCACAGCCATGCGCTGTTTTGAAGCAGCTGCCGAAAACTTGCCCGTATCCTTTGTAATCTGACGATAGCGTCATGAACGACTGAGAGACTATAAAAAGTCGCTTTGATATCAGATGGTCAAGCTTTGGGCAGTCTCCAACAGATTGCTTTCAGGAGCCGAGCTTGGCCCGGAGCCCTTCTCTTGGCCTCTCTGAATGATTTCAGCTGAGAGGCTGTATCAGTTGCTAATGCACCATAAATAAACATCAGAGTATAAACCTTGCTAGCAAAATACCAGGGGAACTCCTCATTTTAGGCTATGCTGCATGTTGTCCCTTGCGCATGCCCCTGGTTGGCCCAGCAGATTTTTTCTCCATGAGGTAAGCTGGCAGTGATAAATGGGAATGCGTAGAGCTGTCTGGATTCATACTGTAGGTATTTATTGCTAGAAATGGTCAAAACGTTGTGCAGTGAAACTAACTCTTGGTTAGTGGTGGAGAGACGGGCCTTAAGTATGACGATGTGTATGTAGTAATGATAAATCAGTGTTAAATTCAAGTTTAAATTAAGTGAGGCTTATATATAAAAATAAGTAAAAAATACCAATATTAGATCAATAAATAGCTATAAATATATAAATAAAAATAAAGCGTAAATTTAAGCTGTGCCAGATGAAGGTTTGGAATGGGAGACCTGCGATATGGCAGATGGTTAAATCCATAAGTGCCCAACCTTTGGATTCGGGAATGCTGGGGCTGGCGGGATCTATCCCTGGCTGTCACCTAAAGTCAAATCCATCAAATGCGACAGGCACGGCAGGGGTGGTGCACAGGCTGTTATTTAAAATAGCAGAAAAAATAAAGGGAAAAGCACAGATTATTTAAAATAGCATCACGGGGAGGCTGTCACTGTGTCCTCCCCGGGAGGGGACAGTCCGTGTGCCAACCCCATGATGCTCACTGTGTCTACAAACAGGGAGGTGAACCCAGGGATGTGACCTGTCAGGGAAGCCGTGCTTCAGCAATTTTTTTTAAAAAAACCCTAAGTTTTGGAATGTACTGTTTGTAATGGCAGCCATCCCCTGACAAATGTGGGAAAGCACTTTGGGTTCATCAGCTCACAGTGTGTCCCTGGATGGTGCGAGTGGGGAGCAGAGCCTGGCTGCCAGGGTGATGTTTCCCTGCTTGTTTACACTAAAAAAAGGTGCTGGTGCGGGCAGGTGTGAATTGGAGCAGTCACATCTGCCATGGGGATGTGTCCCCTTTGGTCACAAGTTGGGGACCAAATTCCAGCTTTAATTATAATCCCGCGCCTGGGAGCATACAGCAAACTCCCACTGCTGCCAGTGTGGTGGTGAGATATGAGCCCTGTAACTTTTCCTTGTTAGAATAATGAGTTATTGTCTCGTTCAGCATTCCTCTCGGTGGGAAAAGTACAGCCTGGCTGCAGCGCAACCAGCTCCCTGTCCTCTGTCTCCTGACCTCCCTTGCAGCTACAGCTGCGGGCTTCGACGTGCAGCCGGGATGGGTCTGGGGGCTGCTTTCCTTAGGGCATCCCAGGAGCAAAGCTTTGCACATCTCCCTGCAGCTGAGCATTTTCAGGCAGTACATGCGAAAAACCAGAGCTGAACGTGGACGACCAGCTGCAGAGGAGAGCTCTGAAACTCTTCCTTCCAGGCTCAAGCATGACCCATAATCTCTTTTCCAACCCAAGCTGTACTTCAGAGCTGTCCGACCGCCTTCCGTCATTGCAATAGGATGGCTTTGTGCCCAGGTGAATGCTTTTCCAGGTCAGTTCCCACATACCGATGGAGGACAGTTTAGATGGAGAGGGTTTTTTGCTCCTCTCTTGGTTTTTGCAGTGCCGGCGAGGGACTCCTGACTCCCCTCCAGTTCCTCTGTGGTTTCAGTGGTACAACGGATGGTGGGCTCCACGTTCCCAGAAAGGTCCTTCCCGCTTAGAAGGGACTGCAGCAGGCAGAAGCAAACTCAGAGTACCGCCTTAGTGGGAAATGGCCCTAAAATTCTCTTTTTCATTAGCTCCCCATACTCCGATGGCTTAAAACACAAACACGCTGTGATGCTCTTCATTTTAAATAACATGGTTTTAAAGTTTTTCAGGCTGGTTCTGGGCAGGGAGATAGGAGAGATTTGCTGTGAAAAGGAAACACTTCGGCCAAGATCTCTTTAAAAAGTGGGTGCCTTAAATACAGGCTCTAAAATTTCCAGTCTTCGATGTAAATAAATGGTTTAACTCTTGGATTGCTCCTATGGAAGTGAGAGTACCTGGCCTGTTGCCTAGGTGCCTAAATAGGGTGTTACATGCTGATTAATACATATATTTTTTTATATTAATATTTACGGTAATGGGTGGGAATGGTACTAGGCTCTGTCGCAGGTTCTGGCAGTGCTTATATTTGCATTTGAGTGGCTGTGCCTGGGCAGTTCTGCATTTTACCCAAATGCTGTGTTACCTCTCCAGCCAAGGACCATGTTTGTTTCTGACAGGCTCGCAGGGAAAATGTGCTCAACTTGATTTTTAACCACTGCAAAGCAGGAGTATCAGCCGAGGGAGATACTGCACATTGCTGGATATTGTTTCTAATGGGAAGATATTATTTTTTCCCCTTTTTTTCCATCCTGCCTTTATAAAAGTGGTCCATTTTCTCCCTAGACATCAGGCATCCAGAAGAGCTCTCCCTTTTGAGGAAACCCAGAGATCCATCAAAGAAAAAAAAGAAGAAGTTGGATGATCAATGTGAAGATGACGCCTTCGAGCTGGAGGGTCCGCTGATCACACCAGGGTCGGGTGAGCTGGGGCTTGCTTTGCGAGGATGAGCTTGCAAGAAAGGGGTTGGCAGGAGGCAAGCAGATAGTAAAATGGGGGGAAAAATAACATAGCGGTGTTGGTCTGACCTAACTCCTTAAGGTCTGTGCAAGAACGGACCCCAGATAAATCCCACGGATCATGCAGGGCTGCAGCACTCAGTCACGGTCACACAGATGCATGCCTGAAGCTGTCACGCATATGGGGGAGCAGAAGAATGCCAGACTTCATAAAATAAAACAGAAGCCAAGTGTGACCACTTTAACACTCAGATTGTGTTACTGAAAGGTTTTCTTACCCTATTAAGAAAGGAGTTAAATGGAAAATCTTTCCCAATGTCAAATTCCAGGTTTGTTTTAGGCAGTACCACTGCTCTACTCCTTATAGCCCAGCAAAACCCATTGCATTAGTGTTTGCTTATGTTAAGGGTGTAGCTATAGATCATAATGCTAAAAAAAACACCTTTTATTGCTGGGAGGGTAGTTTACCAGTCTGGCTTACAGAACCAGAGCAGCATTGGTAAAAGAATTACTAACGGAGTAACATCACTAATGGAGTAACATTGCTGATGGAGTAACATCTCTTGCCCCAGGCAGCAAAGTGATACAGGGAGGTGTTTGCAAGCAGAGGGTTTTTTTGGCTCTGCTCCGTGGCTGCTGGAGGTCTGGTGTTTGAAGGCAAATGGCAGGAGTTTAAACCATAAAGTCGGCCAAGTGGGAGCACTTTAGCCCAAATGGACTTGTGGAGAAAGCCGCAGTGATGCACACTGCTGGGCAGGCAAGACGTGTCTGGCTGCCAGAGCTCTTGGGTTTAAATCCAGCGATAAGAAGGAAGCAGGGCAGATTTAATTAAAAAAAAAAACAAACTTGGAATTTCATAAAGTTGTATTAATTGGTCTTAAATTAAATGAAGTACAAGTGAAGGTCATGCAGTGTGGTTAGTGCCACTTGTGACTCTGAGCTTGCAAGGTTTTGGCTGCGCAGGGCACGGGCGAGGGCGATGATGCCCTCGAGCTGCCGTGCCAGAGTGATGTGCACATGGGCTCTGCAGGGAGCCATCAGCACGGGTTCGTAGCAAGGGAAAAATAATTCTTCTTTTGCTCTGGTCTTGCTCTTTCTCCTCTTAGTTACTTGAAAATATTTCTGGACTAGTCCTCTCCCACTCCTGACTCAGGCAGTTTTCGCTGCATCAGGCAAGGCTCAATTTTCATTTTCATTTGGCATTTTCATCTTGAAAGTCCATAATTAACCTTCCCAAAAGTCAGCATTCACAGAGGGCATCTCCATTAGAGTAATAGGAAATACTTGGCCTGCTTCAAGGGAAATATATGCAAAAGATAGCTTTTTATTTTAATTAATTATTGGTCTTTCAGTGAGTAGCTTTGAACTATCTTGCTGGTTTTGCTTTCCTTGTGAATGAAAGTACTTTTGCTGCAGGTTTTAATTACTGCAGCTACCTGCCATGTTTAGGTGCCATTAGTTAAAGGTCATGGTTTTAATCGGAATAAGCTTTTTGTAGTGTTCCAACATCAGTTTGTGTGCCGAATACTTCTGGAAAGTGGGTTAATATTTCAGGATCTGCTTATTTCAGTGCATGAAGATGTAATGGGCATGTTTTGTCACCGAGCTCCCTGTACCTGGCAATGAAACCATTTAAATCACTGTAGGCAGAGCTGTCAATACACCCACAGTACATGTTGCCCAACACTTTCCATTAGAAGACCTGTATTCACTTGTTTATAAGTTTGCCAAACTTACAGCTATTTCACCTGGAACTTTCCGTGACATTGCCTGCCCTCAGGCATATTCTTTAAGGGAAGCTTCTTCTGAGATGTTTCAGATGTTTGGAGAAGGTCATGAGGAGAACATCCGAGGGGAAGCTTTGCTCCTCTGGAGTAGACACTTGAACGGAGGAATGTGGGGAGATGTCCATGGGAAAATCTGCCTGATTTGGGGCAAGAAGTGGGGTTTTCTTCTGATGGCCCAGTTAATGCTCAGCCCTGTCTGCTTGAGCCACGTGAAGGTGGAGGCTGGCACGCTGCAGGGGCAGATGGGGAGGAAGAAAGAGCATCTCTTGGGATGCAGGTTACGGATGGTGATGGTGCTGTATTGCTGGTTCTTGTTAGACTGCTCTGCTCTAGCATTACAGTGGTCTGTGGGGAGAGCACGTTTCTGCCACCTTTATAATCATAGTATTGTAGAATATCTCGGGTTGGAAGGGACCATAAGGATCACCAAGTTCAACTCCCAAAGTATAAGTACCTGGTGTAAGTACCTGGCAAGTTGCCTCTGGCCTTCTCCTTGCAAGTGTGAAGCTTGAAGGTGGATATCTCCATCCCTTGACCATTTCTGCTGCTTTTTTGCTCATGCCTGGTTTGCTGGGTTTGTCCTGAAGGCAGGTACACACAGTGCTTACTGGTCCCCCAGGTCATTAATCCAAACCGGGATGCTGGCAAAACTAGCAGGAGCATTAAAAGCATCCTGGTGGTTTTCTTGTTCGATGGTGACGCATGGTTTTCACTTGTATTTTCCATTCTGTCAGGCAGTTTAGAATCATGTTTCTGTATTAAGTTTCCTAACCCAGATGTTGGCTGTCATTGACATGCCACTGATTCAAACCATTCTTACTGCTCCTTGAGATACCCATTGCAAAAACTGACAGTTTGGAGAGGTTTTTCTGTTGGTTTGGTCTTAGACTTTTCCAGATGTCTTAGCTCAGCGTTCTATCATGTCTTGCTCACTCAGAGAGGAGGGATCATTTCGAGTGAGGAGGTGGAGGGTGGCCCGAGGTGGTTCAGGGCAGCAGCATGAGGTGGCACAGAAGACCTTGCTTGTGGCATCTCAACCCTGCCACATGCCGCCTTTGACGCCCTCAGTAGTGTTTTTGGAGGTAGAGTGCAAGAGCATCGACTTGCACATCTGAGTAGGCTTGTGATTTTAAAAGGACACGGATCTTTCCCAAAAAGCCAGTTCATTAGTGGTCCTTCTAGGTACTGGTGTGCAGATTTATGCCCAGCAAGTGATGCTGAGCTTATTGCCCGATATCCACATGCAGTGGAATTACTGACATTAGGATACAATCGTGGAACCTCCCTTATTTTGAAAATCTGGATTTTATATTCTTAACTTAAAAACCAATACTCCTGTGAGATGAATAGGGACTATTTAGCTCTCAGCTATTTTGGAGGATGAGGTACCAAGCTGGATCCGCTTTCTTCTCTTCAAATTTGTAATTTTAAGAAGGTTTTTTTTTTGGTCTGCTTTGAGTCTGTATGAACTGTAAAGCTTTAAAAGGCCTGGGAGTAATGTGGGCTTTGGGATCAGTTTTGCACCAAATCGCACCACTTGCTCAGCATATTAATACCAAATTTGTTTGGCCGTCTCAGCAAGCTTTTCCATCCGTGAAATGCCGTGTTTCCGTGCCCAGCTGTTTCTTGTAACGTGAATAAAATAACGTGGAGTCACTTTGGTTGCTTTGCGGGCCGAGTCCACCAGCGCTGCTGCACACACTCGGTTTGGGTGGTTAAACCTTACCTGTGCTATTCTGCCCTCTTCTGAAAATGCCCATTTTCGGCTTCTGTCCTTTCCTTCTCTCCAAGTGACTTTCTCTCGCCTTCTCACTTCCCTCCTTTCTTTCCCTCTCTATAGGCACCGATATTCTTTACATCGGCCCCGTCAAAGGTGAGCTCCACCTCAGTAGGACTTTTGCGCTCTGCCTCTGGTCTCTTTGGCTGCGCCCTTAGTTTATTTTCCTGCTCCTCTAAAACTTTTGACTTCCAAACTCTTTAAGCAACAGGTAATACCGGTAAGTTGGGGGCTGTTCATGTCCCAGGTGCCACAGAAACACAGGGGGAAGGAGTTTCCTGGCGTGGGAGACCTGCGCCTTTTCCCATGAATTTGGGCTAGAATGAGTTTTCCATTAGTTTTGCTCTCGGAGAAGAGCCGAGAGAGAGGGACAGCTTTTCATGGGAAAACAAGCAGCACAGCGTTTTCCCATTGTGGAAAAAAAAATGGTAAAAAAAGGGAAGGTTTTTCATCTGCTGGCTTCAGGTTTGTGTCTCTGAGTTGGCTTGGTTGGGAGCAGGCAGGGCTTGGCCCTGAGCTAACTCCCAGCTTCTATTCCTCTTACCGGTAGGAAACATATATTCAAGCCCAGGACTGTATAGCAAAACGATGACACCGACCTATGACGCTCACGACGGCAGTCCCCTGTCACCCACTTCAGCCTGGTTCGGTGACAGTGCCTTGTCGGAGGGCAACCCGGGCATCCTGGCCGTGAGCCAGCCCGTCACCTCCCCAGAGTCCTTAGCAAAAATGTACAAGCCACAGGCACTGCTCGATAAAGCCAAAATCAACCAAGGGTGAGTTAAGGATTTTGTCTTCTGCTCTTTTCTTCCTTTTTTGTTTGTTTTTTTTTTTTTTCCCCAATATGTGGTTTTAAGTTGCATTCTTGAAAGCATCACAACTGCACCAGAGTTTTTTGTGTGTGTTATCCCATGTTGACAATTTACAGGTGGCTGGATTCGTCCCGATCTCTTATGGAGCAGGAGGTGAAAGAAAATGAGGCTTTGCTGCTCCGGTTCAAGTACTACAGCTTTTTTGACCTGAATCCAAAGGTACAGAGCTGTTGGTTTTTTACTTACATCTTGCAGGCAAAGGCATTGAGCGAATGATGCCTTTATCTCTAGTGTGCTTTTGTGTTGGTAAATCCTCCACTGCTTTGAAAATTGGTCATGCAGGCATCAAACCCAGGTTTACGTGCTCCCACGTACCAGTTCGCTAATGCTTAGGTATCGCTAGAGGGTTGCTTAGAGCCACTCTGCTTCGGTGGCAGAGGCTTTTCAGTCTCAGATTGAAGTGTTGTGTTGAAATGAAACACGTAGTGGTGCGTCTTGAACTGAGCTCATACATTTTACAACCAGTCTGTGTTTTTGCACTGTGCTGTAGTATGACGCGATCAGGATCAACCAGCTGTACGAGCAGTCCAAATGGGCTATTCTGCTGGAGGAGATTGAGTGCACGGAGGAAGAAATGATGATGTTTGCGGCGCTGCAGGTAGGAGGCAGCCCAAGACCCTTACGGTTTTGGTTAAACTTGATTTTGTAGCTTTGCAGACTTCTCTGTTGATGAATGTTGATTAACACAATAAGGGAAATCTGCTGTAACTGGTCTTTGTCTTTGGTGGGAGCTTGGATTTCCCATGCTGGTAGAGGTCAGATCATTTCCCATCTCCTGATACTCACTTGAGCTTATTAGGTAATTTAAATATTTGCTGCTGATTACTTCTCATGAAAAGGAACTTGACCTTCTTTTACCAAACATGTTTATGTCTATCTTAACTTTTAGTTTTGCCCTTCTTAAAAATCCCCAGTAAGTACACTAGGTTACTGAACTATGTGTTTCTGGCACGCTGCCCCCCAGACAGCTGGTGGTAGTCTGTGGGTTTCCCAAAACTATTTATTTATCTGTTTTGTGAAATACTTGGTGTGATTTGGCATAAATACTACACCTGCTATTGACATCTGTAAGATGGATGGCAGGCCATTTACTACGTGTGGTCTGGCATGCCTTGTTGCTGTAGGAGGCAGAAATATCCCCATGAAGAGGCGGGCTGTCTGCTCCTAGAGCCCTTCCTAGGAAAAATAAGAGTGAAAACAGAAATATGAAGACTCTCCAAGTAGTCCAGAGTGGGTTGGATGTGGTCCTTTGTGTGAGATTTTATGGATGTTTTGGTTTTCTTGGGGTAAAAGATGCAATGGATCCTCCCAAATTGAGAGGAGTGGCTGATAACACCAGAGGGTCGTGCTGCCATCCAGAGGGACTTCGGCAGGCTGGAGAAATGGGCCAACACGAACCTGGTGGAGTTCAACAAGGGGAACTGCAAAGTCCTGGCTCTCGAGAGGAACAACCCCAGCACCAGTATATTCTGGGGGCCTCCCAGCTGGGAAGCAGCTTGGCAGAAAAGGACCTGGGGTTGCTGGTGAACGCCAAGTTGAACATCAGCCAGCAAGGTGCCCCTGGGGGAAAGAAGGTTGAATGGTATCCTGGGCTGCACTGGGCAAAGCATTACCAGCAGGTCGAGGGAGGGGATCCTTCCCCTCTGCTCAGCACTGGTGGGGCCACACCTGGAGTGCTGCATCCAGTTCTGGGCTCCTCAGTGCAAGGGAGACAGGGACACGCTGGAGAAGTCCAGGGAAGGGCCACAAGGATGATGAAGGTCCTGAAGCACCTTGCCTGTGTGGAAAGGCTGAGGGAGCTGGGACTGTTCAGCTTGGAGAAGACAGGGTTCAGGGGGATGTTACGAATGTATGTAAATGCCTGGTGGGAGGCTGGAAAGGAGCTGCAGCCAGGCTGTTCTCAGTGGTGCCCAGTGCCAGGACCAGAGGCAATGGGCACAAACTGAAACGCAGGAGGTTCCCTCTGAACATCAGGAAACATTTTTTTACTGTGAGGGTGACCGAGCACTGGCATAGGTTGCCCAGAGAGGTTGTGGAGTCTCCATCCTTGGAGATACCCAAGGCAACTGGACACTGTCCTGGACAACAGCTTTAGGTGACCCTGCTTGCACAGAGGGTAGGACCAGATGACTTGCAGAGGTCCCTTCCAACCTCAGCCAGTCTGTGATGCTGTGAAAAGAGTTGCTCTGCCCCGTGAGGTCCAGAGCAGTCCTTCAGGGTTCGTACCACTGACTCCTTGGACTGAAAACAGCCAAGCTGGTCATTCCTGTCTCAACTGCATGTAGGTCTCAGTGCTCGCTAACCTCTGCTCCCGCGGAGGATACGGCTCTGGTTTTCCACTCTCTGCTTCCCAAGTGTGGCGGCTGTGTTGTGATGAGCCCACAGCAGCCAGCAGATCACTGGAGCATCCTGGTGAAGTGCTGTGCTTTGCATTTCAGTACCACATCAATAAGCTGTCCATCATGTCCTCGGAAAACCACCTGAACAACAGTGACAAGGAGGTGGATGAGGTGGATGCTGCACTCTCGGATCTGGAAATTACTTTGGAAGGTGGCAAAACATCGACAATCCTGGTAAGGGCTGCAAGCGTGTAGTGGCAGGGCAGCTTGCACGTCCCCTCCCCACCTCACACAAGGCAGGAATAATCATCCCAAGCTGGGAATTTTCCCAGGCATCCAACCTTTTTTATTTCCTTCCTCTACCCTTTTTTCTATTTCTGCTCTCACAGCATGAGGAAGTTCCACAACCCAGTGAAGCAACACAAAACATAGACCCCAATAATATTTTCTTTAAAATAGTATTTTTTTAAAATACCAAAAGGTAGTTTGGGTGGGAGGGAACCCCGGGCAGTGTCCAGCATGGGGCCAGCACAAAGCTGGAGCTCTGCTCTGAGCCCAGAACAGCATAAAACCTCTTTGAGCACATGCACGTATTGAACCGCAGGCTTCATTTAAGCTGTAAGACTGCCTTCTATTTTTGGGGGGTTTGCAGTTAATTTAGCAGGGATTGCTCAGCCAGTTCTACATACCCAGCTCTGCATTGTTGCAGAGGTCAAGTGCAATATTGCTTTTTTTCCTGCTGAGACCATAACACCAAATGGTGCTGGAGAAGTCCTGGAGGAGCCAGGATCTTACTGAACTCACCCTCCCCCCCAGCACCAAGCCACCTTCCTGGAGAGATAATGGAAACCTAAATTAAAATTAATTTTGATTCTGTTCTCGCTACTGACTTTCCAAAATATGGAGTTCTTCATGCCGAGGTTTCTCTTCCACTGTTTTTAATTCATGGCAAACTTTTACAGCACCTAAAACAGCTGCTGTGATTTTCAGAAATAACTTATGCTTATGGAACCCTATTTTTATTAGACTGGATTTTAGCCTGGAGTGGGTATGACTGAATTTCAGAGGATTTCAGGGGTTTTTTTCTGATATGCTGTTTTAACACTGGTTTTCCATCTTTAAAAATGTAAAGTCCAAGAACTAAGCTGCAGAAAAACCACAAGGTCCAGTCAGACTTGGCACAGCACAGCTTTTCCAGGCATTTTTCACATTTATACCATCTCTGAGTTTCATTTTAAGTTCTTTCAAACCCTAAAATCCCTGAAATTTTCCAGTCTTGCACTTCATGTAATTTTTTTAGGCGTTTATGAAGGGTCTTTTTGAAGTTAACATCCATACTTAGCCTGCTTTACTAGCATTAATAACGGCAGAAGTTTACAGTATTAACCAGGCACCACAGGGAGAGCAGCACTGCTTTGGTGCGACAGAAACGATGACAAGCTTTTATCACCAAGGGATCTTTTATAATATCTTTGCAAAACCAGATTTGAAACACAGTACTAAGGAACAGTCCCTGCCAGATAGGAGTGAAGACAACAATGATTCATCAAAAAAACTCCATCCTTTTCCATAGGGGTTGCTAACACTAGCCATTTCCAGATGCATTCGAGTAATTGAATATGGATAATGGGCAATTACTGGATTGTTTGTTTAGATTCTGCATTTTTTTCCCCGTGGTATCTATAAACAGCATTGCTCATTGCAGACGGAAAGTAAACTGTCTTGCTACTGGAAGCTATTGAAGCAGTTTTTGCTTTTTCTGTCCTTCAAAAACCCTTCAATTCGAGCTCGCGGGTATTGCGAGTACCACCCTGTATATCTTCCTCATGCAGAGCATGAAGATAAACTCAATGTGAAAAACGCTGGGGGAGAAAAACCTTTCTAGACCGTCAGAAAGCCCTTCCCCAGTCCTCCAGGGAAGTGCAGAGCAGCATCTTTTCCTTTTGTTTGGAACATAACCTAATAACTAAGGGAGGAGAAAAATCCCTGTGTGAACACGAGCCGGTGTGACCGCCGGTGACCTCACGGGTGGGAATTGGCTCCGGCGGCAGCAGCAATTCCTGAAAGAAAAATAAAACCCTGTCCTCTGGTTTCCTAACAGCACTTCTGTGCCATAGATTTTTTTTCTCTGCTTGCTTCTCCCCTGAAGTGGATGAGGCTTTCTCAGAAGCATTTGCGTGACCCCTGAGCCCCAGTGTTGGCCGGTGAAGCTGCCACCAGCTTCCTGCCCCGTGCAGCATCGCTCCCCTCCAGGCCCCACCACCGGGCTCCACTTGCTCGGGCTGGCGGGTCAACGGGATAATCTTTACTTTTCAGGGTGACATCACTTCCATCCCAGAGCTTGCCGACTACATTAAAGTCTTCAAGTAAGTGCTGATGGGAAGAGGTGCTTGTGAAACTGGTAATGTCTGTGAATAATTAATAGTCCTACCGCCTAATATCCTTTTTTTTTTTTTTTTAATCCCCTGGCCTTAAGATCTTGCTGCGCACCTCTATGTTACCTTGTGTGAAAAGCCACCCAGCAGCAGCTGCGTAATACCACAGCTCAGCATCTGTGCTCTTTTACTATTAAAACATTTTCCTTCTTTATCCTGTAGCACAGTCACTAAGTATTTCACACTGTTCAAAATATTTGATACTGAAGTTGATTGGTTCTTAAATATAAAACCCAGGATGTTTTCCCACCATTGCTGCCCTAGCAGGTACGCATCCCTCCAGGAGAGCTTGCTGCATCCCATAGCCAGCAGCATGTGCTGGGATATTTCTCTGACGTGGTTAATGCTCAGGAGATAATCAAGCCATCCTAAAATTAGGACTGAAACTTAGAAACCTCGCTCAAATACTTCTGCTGGTTTGCAAGAGGCCAGATGAAATCTAAGCAGCCGGGATCCCAGTCTAACTGCCCTCTCCTTGCCAAAAGGAGCAGGTTAAGCTGACTCCGCTCCTCTTCCAGCTCACTCAGGATTTAGGTGTTTTTTTAATTTTGCTTGGACTTGGACAGTGTATGTGGAAACTGGGAACAGCAGCGTCTGGACTTTGAGTAACAGTTTGGCAGCCACAACGGTCTTTTGCAATTTATTGCCTGCTGCGGCAAGGGTTATGGTGAAAGTTCTGGAAACTGGAAATAATGAGATTTCACAGCATAGCTATAGGATATAGAAGAAAAGCTGTAGGCAGAGAAATAGCTCTGGAACAAGCCTTTATTTTATTGTTTGGTTCTGGAGCCAGAACCTAGCACTTCTGTTCTGAAAAGCTCTCCCTCTCTGAAGGCTAATTAATAAGGTCTCCGTGTGGGTCTGGGCTTGCGGTCTGTCTTAACTGGGGCAGAGTTTCAGGGCTGCAGCTTGTGCCCTGCATCTGAGTGGGTATTTTTTTCCCCCCTTGAACAAGCAAACAAACAAAAGGCTTGCTCTTTCCTTTGATGTGCTTATTTGGCAGGACTTGGGGAGCTAATGGCTTGCAAATTGGAGCGCCAGTTGGTGGGGCAGGAGATGGAGCAGCAAGAAGCTGCCGGTTCCTCACCTGGCGCAAGCCCCAAACCCTGGGGTTGGGATTTGAGGCCGTTCTGCCACGGCAGAGAAGCACAGAATTGCCATTTGTTCCTAAAATGGAGGGCCAGGAGGTATTTTAGTGCCAGAAGCCCAGTGTAAATGGCACAGTTAGTATCTGGCTCAGCTTTGGACGTGCCTCTTGTCACACTTCGGTTGGGGAGGAGCTGCAATATATGTCCCAAGTATGCTGTATATGTAAGTCCTATATATATGTCCCTATAAGTGCTTGGTTTTGCTGTAGAGACTTGGGATGTTTCTCTCTCCCCTGCCAGCCAGGTTACCGCCTGTGCCAGGCAAAGTGCTGCACAGCACTTTGCAGTTTAAAGGAGCCCTCAAAAAAGCTCAGGACAGTAAAGATGTAGTAAAGCATCTTTACTGAAGGATGGGAAAACCTGCATGTGTAGGATGGCTTCGCTGTAGGTTGGTGACTTCTGTTGTGGGAGGCAGCTTTCGATGGAGATTGTGGTTGTAAAGGTTGCACAGGGCACAACTGTGTGTGTCAGGGCTTTAGGAAGAGGAAAATCAGGAAAGGCAGGAGGAGGAGGCAGCAGATGTCCCAGCCTCAGATGCCCTTCAGGTGTGGGAGCAGCGAGGTTCAGGCAGATGCTGTTTCTCCCCCACCTCCCGTTTCCTCCAGACCCATGCACCCAGAGCAGCCCCCAGCATGCTTTTGCTTGAAAGTGAAAGTGCAGAGTCTCCCAGACCAGCAACTGGGGCCATCACGTATTTGATTTCTATAGATGAGGGTTCAGCAGCTGTTTCTGGGATGGAGACGTGAGAAATACATTGCAGTGAGAGGCTGCACAGCCTTCGAATAAGGTTTAGAAATTAGGGGGGATAAAGAAATTCGGAAACATGCAGCTCTACAAAGGTCCTGGGCTTGTGGTGGGCTAAGCGGGCTCAGGGTACCACCATGCCAGGTGGTCGCTTTGCTTTGCTGCAGGCTTGCAGGGCCGTCAGCTGTCTGCAGAGTCAAGCAAAATCCATGTTTTCCATAGAAAAGAACTGAACCTTTTCTGATGTGAAATGGAGTATTTAAGAAGAAAACAACAAGTGTATTCATGCGTGTGCTTGACTGACAAGTCTTTTAGAAGTACCGCTTCCTTTCAGAGCTTGAGCAAAGTGGTTCCAGTTTAATGTGGCGAGCAAAGAGGCATATTTTGCAGCGGTTGATGGACATGTGTATTTTTGTAATACAGTTCTCCAGCTCCTCCCACCTTGTCCCAAATTAGTGGGACCTCCATGGGACTGAAGAGTCCAGACTTGCAATTGTAGCTCAATTTCTTGACCCAACATTGTAGCAAAGGGATGGCGAGTGGTGGCTGAGGTCCCAGGCAAGGACTATCCCAGGGGCAAGCAAAATCCAAGCTGCTGACACCAGATTTTCAAGGGTGAAACAAGTTTCCCGGTGCAGCAGCTTGGTTTAGGAGCTTAAACCAAATGTCATGTCCCTCAACCTGTCTGGCAGGCCCAAGAAGCTGACATTGAAAGGCTACAAGCCATATTGGTGCACCTTCAAAGATACCTCTATCTCCTGCTATAAAAGCAAAGAGGAATCCAACGGGACTCCTGCACACCAGATGAACCTGAGAGGTAAGTTAAGCGGAAGCCCTGTTGCATTTTATTCCAGTAGCAGGCTGCTTCTCTCGCATCTTGTTCTCCCACTACTTTTATCTTGGCGTGCTATCCTAGGGTTGGGTAAATAAGTTTAAAGGAGCAAGGATGAGGGGGGTTGATAGCATGGGATATACTTAGCCTTCTAGAAAGTGAGTATGGGATATGTGTGACCCCCAGGGGAAGCGCCACCAGCTCCCCAATAGCGTGGGGAGACAACTTGCCCTTCTGCTTTTTGTTGTGGCTGTCCGAAAGAACTGAACTAACTCCCTCAGCAGAGAATAAATTTGAGCTGGAGAGAACAGACCATTCTGTTCCTCCGCTGCTGTTAAATTTTTTTCCTCCTTTCCACGGTGCTGGTTGTGAGCAGCCTCGCTGAAGTGCTCCCTGTGAGCCTTGCACATAGGGTTTTTAAATTGCTACGGTCGGTGGCTTTTCAGATGTCAAGTTAAACATTCCTGTTCCGGCAGCCACCAAACTGCAGAGAGCTCATTTTTTGCCCTGTGGAGGCAGGAGCAGATGTGATGCCAAGCGACCTCGAGCTGCAGTCAGAGCGAAGCCCGGCCCGCAGGACCTTTTTGGGAGCTTTTGAAATATCTGCTGTGACAGCACGTTTAAAAATTCTTGGAGGCGGCATTGAAGCAGCGCCCCGGCTAACTTGGCTGTTCCGTTCATCACTCCCCAGTGTTTATACAACCGCTTGTAGTTCTCTGCAGTTCTCTTAGTTGAACACCAAAAGTGGGATGCTCACACCTCGCCACTGATTGCAGCAGCTACACACTCAGCCATAATAATGTGTAGGGATTTCAGCACCTGTCTAGCCACCTTTTCCTACCCCTTCATGAAAATTTCAGGGACACAGGGTGTTTGCCAGCCATCAGGTCTGTTCACGAGGCCACGCAGGATCTATGAGATGAATTCTGCGAGCACGTGTTAGCTTTGGCTTCAACGCTTTCAGATCAGGTCTTGCTTTTCCCCCCCTTTTTTCCTGTCTCTTGGAAAAAGAGACATCTGACACGGTTGTTCTCCCTGCTATGTAGAGTGTTCATGCCATCAGAGATGTGGTGTGAAACTTTTGCAGCCCTGAGATGCCATCGGAGACCCTTTAGTTGGAGAGCGTTGCTTTTTCTTCTCTTCATTTTTTTTTTTTTTGGTTTTTATCTCTTTTTTAAAGCGTAGTTGTTCACAGCCTTGTTAAGCACTGGCTCCCTCATTGCAGGCTGTGAAGTTACCCCTGATGTGAACATCTCTGGTCAGAAGTTTAACATCAAACTTCTGATTCCGGTGGCGGAGGGAATGAATGAAATCTGGCTTCGCTGCGATAATGTAAGTTTATTGGACTGGCCGTCTCTTTGCCCTTTGCCCACCATCAGCTCATGCTCGGATGTGCCGTGTAGCTGGTGTCGAGTAAAAAAAATGAGCAGATGCACTCGCATGCGTCTCATCTCAACGTTCAGCATTGCATGTGAGCACATGTGCAAATTTGGAGGAGAAAACCAGCCCCTGCTTTTCCTTGGCTTTGTCCTATGGTTGTAGCCTACACGTTGGCTGGGATTCTGCCCTACTTTGTGTGTGCTCGAGTCTCCTGAGGATGGAAGGGAAATAAAGACTCCTGGAGTTTTACTGGGGGGAGTAGATGGTAGTCCCACCGCTCTAATGGGCACGGGTCTGTGTTTTGGGGGGCAGGAGACGCAGTACGCCAGCTGGATGGCCGCCTGCCGCCTGGCCTCGAAGGGCAAGACGATGGCAGACAGCTCCTACGGCATGGAGGTGCAGAACATCCTCTCCTTCCTGAAAATGCAGCATTTGAACCCAGACCCGCAGGTGATCCCAGAACAAATCAACACTGACATTAATCCCGAGTGTCTGGTTTCTCCTCGCTACCTGAAGAAGTACAAGAACAAGCAGGTATGTGCTGGCCCACTCTCCCGGAGCGGTGTTGGTGTTGGTGTGGACCAGGCTGACCATACACCCGTTTCGGTGGTAGCCAGACTTTAACACTACGTGTTTTGGATGTTGTCACTTAATTGAATGCACACGGTTACTAAAATGAGATGCCGACTGAAATATGTGGTTTCGATCCAGCACCTGGGGATGACACCCACGATCTTCATTATGCCACATGTTATGCGACGGTGCACGTACACAGCCTCGGCAGCGGGGAACCGTTTATTTTAAATGCATTTAAATTTTGGTTACGTTTATTTGAAATACTTTTTGGGGATCTTTTTTCCCCCTGCTGATACCGAGTGATGGTGCAGCAAAGTATGGGTCAGCTGCCCCCATACCTCCCTGCACAGACGTAGCAGCAGTGAGATGGAATCAGTCCCTGGTGCTGGGACTAAAACCCCTTCCCTTGCACAGAGTCCGTGCAGAAATCCTCAGGATGAGCGGAGTTGCAGTTCCTTGCAGTGCTTTATCCAGACTTGGCTGTAATGCGGTTTGCATATTTCCCTCTTTGCTTTTCCACTACTTCCAAATGCCAGTCCTTGAAACATTGCTTCATTTTGAGTTGCTGTGACTTGTGCTTGAACTCCACACTACATTCGATCCGTGCATGACAGGGCTGAACTGTTCTGCGCTGGAAATGAATGCATGACTTTCTGAAAGACATTATATGTCAGGACAGCAGCAAAAATAAGTAAGGCATTGCTCTGTGGCCTTTTGGTGACTTAATCGTTCAGCTGTAGCTTCACAGCCTGCATGCTTCAGGCTGGCTGTGGCTAGATATGATTGCTCCAAACCCAGAAGAAGGCTGCAAGTCAGAGAAGCAGGAAAAATATAACTTTTTATTGGCACAGCATGATGATTTCCTGGCAGTGGAGTTATATTTTATATAGCCCTTATTGTTCTTCTGAATAAGCCTTTATATCCACTTGGATGGAGGAAACGCTGCATAAATACACCATTTTAACATATATAATACCTTCTAGGCTTGAACTCAGTAAAATGGAGGCACCTGGAAAAATATTAGCTTGCAGAACTTGCTTATCGTGCAGGTATCCTCCTTATAAAAATAACCTCCATCAAAGTGCGGGGACAGGCACGAGCCCGAGCCCCACTCCAAGCCATGATGCAAACGTCGTGTCCCCTGTAGACATCAGCTAAACAGCGGATTTAGGCTTTTCCTTTATGGCCAGAGCCAGAGCTTGCAGCAGCGGAGGATATTTGCCGGCCGCACAAGTGCTGGCACAGCTGGGAGGGACGGAGGGATGGAGGCTGCGGGAATGTAAGGAATTCAGCCATGAGGGTCCCTTGGCGCCCCAGCACGGGGGAAGGAGGAGGAGGAGGAGGAAGAGGTCATGCAGCCTACAAATGGTGCCAAAATGGGCCTTGCCAGAGGATTTATAGAGGCATTCGGTCCTATAGCAGCCCCCGATCTACCTGGGTGATGTTTGTCTCCACGTGCCCTTGCAGCAGCATAGGGTTGGTAGGTTGGGTTTGGGGAGCACTGAAAAAAACCCTACCCAACACAAAGTAAGAATATTCACAGCTCTCCAGTGCATTGCTGGGGTTCGGCGGCAGAGCAGCATCCAGCCGGTTTGCAAGGACAGATGCGTCCCCAGGAAGCCCAGCTGATGCTATGCTCCGGCCACTTGTAACCCCAAGCAGCATCCTCTTCATTTCTCTGTATATCTCAGATAAAAGGAACTATTGAGCTAAACAGCCCATAGCGAGCTGCTGAGCTTCGCATTGAGCTTCCTCTGCAAGTAAGCGGGCTTGAGTTTGTGCCGAGGCATGGGGAGGAGCGTGAGGATGTGAATTCTCCCCTGAGCTGGCAGCTTCACCCTCCCCTTCATCCACCAGCAGGACTAAAACCATCTCAGGACCAAAACCATGTCTACACAGTGCCAGCCAGCCAGGACCGCGCCGGTGCTCAGGCAGGGCTGGCACGAGCGATGCATCTCTGCTCGCGTGTCCCCTCTCCATCCTGACATTCACTTTGGCTGCTTCTCCGCCTAAGAAATTGTGCATGTGGTTTTTTGCTTGAACTTTGGTTTGCAGTTAATTTACACTTTTTCTTTGCTTTATTGCCATATTTCTGATTGCTTTTTTTTCTTTCTGCCTCCTTTTCTTTTTTTTTTTTTCGCCTTGCCATCTACAGCCAGGCTATGTAAGAGACTTGGTAAGTGACGGCAACAATAAAATTAAGATAAATTTAAGATAAAAATTAAAATAGTCTAGAACCCCTTTGGTTTGGAGAGCAGTAATGAAAAGACTAACAAAATCTATGCCCTTCCTGAGAAACTTGGGCCCTGTTTGGTTTTTATAATGGTCCCCCAGTGATTTATGCTGCAAAACTGGAAATCCTACACCAGAAATCTGCCCGGCCGTTCGCTCACAACCTGCATCTTAAACTAACCGAGCCTGAGCAGCTCTGCTTCCAGACAGCTCAGATCCATAGTTGCTTTTATATATCTGGAGAGACGAACAAAAGCAGCGCCACGTTTATCACCCGTGGTTGCAGGCTTTGAGCGGTCGTAGCTAAAATAAGATCTCAGGGTAGAAATTACCGATTATCTGTGCTGTTTGTAACCGTGCTGGCTCCCAAATGCCTCCCAAGTCATTACCCATTTGCGTGATAGTTGAGATGCCACTGATGAACCCCCTTGCCTAAAGCTGGTGTGTCTCGCCGCCCGCAGATCACAGCGCGCATCCTGGAAGCCCACCAGAACGTCGCTCAAATGAGTCTCATCGAGGCCAAGATGCGGTTTATTCAAGCCTGGCAGTCGCTGCCGGAGTTCGGCATCACGCATTTCATTGCAAGGTCTGTGGGTCTGCTGGGCAGAACAGGAGGAATGTCATGGATAAATACGTGGAGTACGTTAACTGTGCGGCGCATCCTTAGCTGTGGAACTTGAACTGAAATTAAAAGCATTAATTGCATTGACTTACAAAGCTGATTTTATGAGTTAACTCAGCTGCTGATTTTAACACATGTAGCTGTGTATTGCAGGTGTGCATTTATTAATCCCTCACCGTGTCACAGGTTCCAGGGGGGCAAGAAGGAGGAGCTGATCGGCATCGCCTACAACCGGCTGATACGGATGGACGCAAGCACGGGCGATGCCGTCAAAACCTGGCGGTTCAGCAACATGAAGCAGTGGAATGTGAACTGGGAGATTAAAATGGTGAGCCACTGGTTTATACCCCGGATGCTTCCCTCACTCCTGTGACATGAGACAGGCACTCTCTCAGGGTTTTTTAAGTTGACTTTGAAAGTCGACCTTTAAAAAGTCAGGTTTTCACACCGCTGTTTTCTAAAGCGTGTCCCATTTGGCTGTGTTAATGTAATATATTTTCTCCGCCCTGCTCTTCCACCCTCCTTAGAGATCTAGTGGAGCTTGTCCTAACTGCTGGTGGAGCTGAGTATGACCCTTAAAAAGAAGAAAAAAAACCCTTGAATCTTTAAGCCAGTTACACACTTAATGCGTAACAATTTTCTCCGGTCTGTGAACACCCACTCAAAGGCAGCTAAATAAAATCAAACTTCAGAACTGATGCCCAAGCTTGATCCTAACCAGCGACATAAATGTACTGGGCCTTACCCATACTAAAATGCCTTTTATTTGCAGTACAGCTCAGACTTTCATGTCAGTAATGAAAAGCAACAGTAGACACTTCGCTAGGCTCCGAGATGGGCTTTTACCCGATCATTATATTTGGATGCACAAACTTTTTGTGCTCCTTTTCCGCAGAACACCTAATTAAAATTGCCAGGGATACATGGGGCTGTTCTCCTGCGGTTTGTGGCTCATTAAGAGTTGCTGGAGAAATTATTCAGCTTCCTCTCTGCCTCGGAGTCTTTGTTTTGACCCGGTTGTAAGCCCCGATATCCCAATTATTCAGCTCAGACACGCTGCTGGGATTCCCCTTCCCTCCCACAGAGCTGTCAGTGATGGGGGCACAAAAAAATAGAGGGCATCAATAAAAGGTCAGTCTATCCAGTCACTCCAAAATGAGCTCTCCCAGCCCCCATAAAACATTTCTATGGCCAAAATTCAACTTACAAAACCAGCATACACTCAGGGAAAACTGGAAAGAAATCCCAGCCCTTGACAGGTCTGCACCCAGTCTCTGTTTCTCTTGAAGCAAAGGTGTCATCACATGCTCACTGCCAAGAGGTGCAAACACGCTGGCTGATTATCTCTTGAGTCACAGGAGATTAAAAGGTATAATGATAATTTAAATAAATTAATAAAATAATAGAAAATGAAATAAAATTCATTTTAGGAGCCATAAAAGGTATTTCTGTATCTGAACATGTGAACAATAATCATTGCGTCATAGAATTACAGAATGTCTCAAGTTGGAAGGGAACCATGATGATCATCAAGGCCAAGTCATCATGGACATGGTGGATTTAGCTTAGGCAATGGAAGAGGCGTCTGGGTTAACAGAAAAGAAGCAGCAGGCAGAAGGGGAGCGTGCGCGTCAGTGTAACTCCTTTGGGAAGGCACCGACAAGGCTGACACCCATCTTTCTGCCTTCTAGGTGACGGTGGAGTTTGCAGACGATGTTCGGGTATCCTTCATTTGCACGGAGGTGGATTGCAAAGTGGTTCACGAGTTCATCGGCGGCTACATCTTCTTGTCGACACGAGCGAAAGATCAGAATGAAAGTTTAGATGAAGAGATGTTCTACAAACTGACCAGTGGTTGGGTCTGAGTCCCATGTACTGTCCACCAAGAGGAAACCCCATGGCCATATTAATATTTAACTTTAAAAAGCTGTTCTTTGAAATATGCTGCTTAATAAAGCTTGAAATGTATCTTTCTTTTTTTTTTTTTATCATGAAAATTTTTGCATTACCAGACCAGTTAATCTGTGTGCACTAATGAGCACTTCTGTTAATTTGCTATAACAAGACCGTATCTGGGCCGGGTGATCGTGCTGCTGGCTTTTAGATACAGAATCTGATGGGCAGATCAGGATAAGATTTGACTGACTTAAAACCAGCCAATTTTCTAAGAGAACTCTAAGCCATCTTCTTGTAAAGCCATCCAGGGCTTAACCTATATGAAGTCTATTTATCATGTTTAATGCATGAGTGTTTTCTTTCTTTTTTTTGTGTTTTTTATCCTGTACATTTGACCTGTTTTGAAGTCGTCCTACCCGTAAGTAGATTTGCCATCTCTCCTTTCACACTACATGCACCAGGACTGCTAGAGGTGCCTGACATGACTTTGAAGATAGTTCCGTGTGGCCTTGAAGATGATCTTCTGTTAGTCTGTTACATCTTGGGTTTATTTGTTAACTTGCCTTTTGATAATCATTTATATTGTCTTTTTTTTAATTTTATTTTATTTTTACACCATATTGTATTATGACACTTTTAGTATTCACCAGCATAGTCACTGTTCTGCCTATGATATGCAAACTTTTTCATTACAATATGAAGTAAAGGTCTATGAAGTATAGGTTTTGTGTAACTAATGTAAAAAACACAAATTTTATAAAATTGTACAGTTTTTTTAACTAGCCTCACAAGCCAGCTGGAATATTGCATAGATCTGGTGTATCAGCATTAACTGTAGTATGCCTGTAAGGAGTATGGGGAATAACCAAGAAACAAAACAAAAAAAAACCCCAACCTCCCCAATTTCAGTCCATAAATTTTTATCTAAGTTAAATGGGATTTCAGAGCTGCGCCACAGCACCCTCGATAATGGATACCTGGGGCCAGGACCTCCCCGTTCGTTAAGCCAGCACTGCGTTAACGCTGACGAGGAGGGATCTCCTGCCCTATCTAACACCAAGGAATAACCAGTGTTGTGTTCCTGTAGTCTGTGGTTTCAAGACTATGTACAAATACATTTTATTTTAAATAAAAGTCAAATCTTTTATTTAATATTCAGCTGCCGCTCCTGGTTTTTGTGGTTCGACTGTGCTACAGCAGGGCCATAAGCAAGTCCTATAGGATACAACCACCCCGTGTCAGCCCTGCGCTCCCTCCCACTACCTTATCTCGAGCTTGCCAAAACAAAATGCCACCAAAAAGCAAAGCAAAGTACAAGGACTGAGGGGGGAGAGTCCAAGGCAGCAGCGCTGGCCCCACTCCCTGGCCAGGCAGGCAGTGGCGAGGCAGCCCAGGGATGCAGGGAAGGATGCTGCCTGGGGTACATGCGGTCAGTACCCTGCATCACCTAATTTGAAGGCTGCTGATGGAGCAAGCACCGGGCTGTAAAACAGCCTCAGCACACTAGGCTCAATTACATTGGCAAGAGGAAAACAGTTCTAATGGCAAGTCAGGCTTAAAACGCTGTGTTTCCACCTCTTAGTTGGCAGTGAAAAGTAACTGGGTTGGCTGCCAGCCTGTCTGGAGGGCAGTGCTGTGGTGGGAGATGCTGACGGCAGCCCCACAGCTGCTACAGCACTGATGAGGGCCCTCAACCCACGGAGCAGGGGCTTGGCAAGCCGCAGAGATGCTGCTGGGGGGGGAATAGGGATGCTGCCCGGGCAGAGAAGCCAGTGAGGGATTCACCACCACGAGGGCTTGGTGCCTGAAAACACGCCGAGAGACAGGCCAGGGATGCTGCTTTGACCACATTTGGTCCAGCTTCAGGTCATCCCATCCATCACGGCACAGCTGCAGCGGGGCTGGAGGGAGGTGAGGAAGGACAGGAAAGGGGTGCCAGCGCTGGGTGAGGATGGCTGCTCGCCTGCGCCTCTGGGTCTGGGGGAGACAGAGAGGGACAGGCAACAGCAATGCCTGCAGCATCTTCCCCAGGTGCAAGCTGAATTTGCTGCTCTGCAGATGGGTGCTTGGAGGAAATCATGCATTGCCCCATCGCTGCTGTATTTCTGTAGCAATCCTCTGATTTTTTGCACCACGGGCTCTTGGATGGGTTGCACCCTTGCTCCATAAAAGCAATGGGAAGGGGTGGCCCAATGGTGCTGGGCCAGTCCTCCCACTCCTTGGTCCCATGGCAAGTGGGACTACAGCCAGGGCAGCGGTGTGCTCAGGATGTGCCAGGGATGCTCCCAACCCTGCCCCAAGCCCTCGGGCTTGTTCTTGTGGGTGCTGGCAGCTCCCAGCTGCCCGGCAAGCCCAGGCAGCCCCGAGAGGCACGCGAAGGGAGGAGTGGCATGCACGCTCCTGGCAGGCAGCACCGGGATTCTGGTTGGATGCAGGAGCGGGTGAGGCACAGCAATAAAAATGTGCCTGGCCTGGAACAGCAATGAAGCCGGGCGTGTGATGGGGATGGCTTGCTGAAAAATATTTACCTCCTGGTTTACAGCCTGAGGTTATGCAGGATGGGGAGGCGTAATGCGGAAAGGAACGGTGAAGGGAGAAGATGTGTGTGTCCCCTGGTCCATCCATCGCCAGCCACCTCCGCAGGGCTCCGCGATGCTGAAGTGGGCCCCAACTTTGCAGCCGGGGGAGGTGATAAGGCAGGAAACGCTGAGCAGAAAAGCAGAGGAGGTCAGGGAAGGGGCATGGGAAGGCAGAGGCTGCTTTCAACCGCAGACCTTCCCCACGCGGCTCCCCCGAGGATGGGAGCTGGGAGAAGCTGGGTGGGAAGCAGGGAGCAGTGCGGGTGCTTGCAGGAGGCTGGGGAGCAGCCAGGGGGTCACAGCGGGCTTTGAGGTGACCCAAAGGAGGCTATTGGGGTTCCTAGGATGTCTTTTCTTTCTCTTTGGATGAAAAGATGCACATGAAAATGAGCTGTGGGAGTGGAGGCGGGTGGGGGGGGGAAACTAAAAAACATATCTGTGGTTTACCTAAAGTCTGGAGAAAGACCAGATAAAATACAGCACAGATGAGAACGGCTGCACGCTGAGGACAGACACGAGGGTGAGGAGGGAGCACGTCACAAGATGGCTTGGGGAGGGAGGCAGTGAGAGATGGAGCCCATGGGATGATCCACCCCGGGAACACACACCAGTGACAGCAAGCTGGCAAGAGGACAAGGAGGACCATAGCTGGTTGCTCTGCTGCTCCTCTGGTCATCAGACATGACCGGTGGGGTGATGCTGAGTCAGAAGAGAAACCAGGACATGGTGGGTGCATAGTGCTTCCAGTAATGTGCTGGGGAGAGGTGTTGGAGACCGGGTGGGTTCAGGCTTGTTTGGGCATTAAAGCCAACAACGGAGGATGAAGATGGTCTTGGCAAGCCAAGGCAATGCAAATCCAGTTCCCGCAGCAGCGGTGCTGAAGGGAGATGCGGAGGTTTATTCTGCTGATGCAGTGAAATATGGCTGTGGTTGACCCTTTTGAGTAAACAAAAAAGTAAACCAAATTTAAAACAAAAACAAAACCAAAGAGAAACCAGCCCGTGGGTGTCCACAGCCCCCTCGGGTGACTCAGTGTTGGAGAGGAAGAGCAGTAACTGTCTGGCATCCACAAACTGGTGGCTGCCCTGGGGAAAAAAAAAAAAAAATATCACCAACTATTTCAATAAGCACATGACGGGGAGGGAGGTTCAGCACCAACAGGACTGCTTAAACCCCAGTTTAACCAAAACAAGCGGCAGAAGTGCCTGAAGCCCTACAACAGCAAGCAGGTCCAGAGGGATGGATGCTCCTCCCTTGTTGACCCCTTCTAGGACCCGGGGGTGGGGCAGGGGGAGGAAAAAATAAATCATTTCAGTGAAAGGTACTGATGCAAACCAGCTGCCAGGGTGAAAAACCACTTCACTTAATGCACACGGGGGATTTGCATGCTGCCTGAGCAAGGTATCGGCTGGGGTGTCAGCTAGGATACGTGCAGCTTTTTAAACTCCAAGTAATTTAATACCACACAGATGGGCAAGTGACATAGTGGCTTCAAAGTAGGAATGGCAGAGTTTTGTATGGGGGAGAGATTTGCAGACCCGTGAAGTTTTTTAAAACAAAGAAAAACAGAAGTATCTCCAAAACAGGGCTGCTGCCTGCTGCAAGGCGGGGGTGAGAGCTGCATGTCCTGTATTCAGGGGCACATCCCACTGCCATGAATCAATGGAAAGAGGACATTTGGGGAAGCCATTGGGTTCTGGGGGCAGTAACACAAAAAGACCCCCAACCACTACAGAAGGATCTGAGTTATTGCCTACAACCGGGACACATGGGAGCACAGGGCTAGTTTCCCAAAGCCCCCCCATTCCTCCCACCATGGGATGGCCACCCCAGGCAGTGGGGCTTTGTTGCGGCGGGCAGGGGCTGAAGAAAGCGCCTCAAATTAATCTGTAGTAAAACCAAGCTGGATGAGTCATTTCAGTGTCTCAGCCCTGCAGGAAGCACATTGGGGACTTCCCAGCCTTCGGGCTGGGAAGGGGCTCCCGGATGGCCAGCACCAGCTCCCTGGGGCCAGCTGGGTGCAAAGGCATTTTCCCAAATTCCCAGTGTTCACACCACAGGCGATGTGAGTGCCTTCCCTTGCCTCATCCAGCCCCTCCAAGCTCCTTGCTTGGTCAAGCATCAGAGGCTGGGAGCCCAGCAAG